>NW_022474206.1:4819926-5106299 GCF_003357145.1 Venustampulla echinocandica | reverse complement strand
TACATACATACATACATACATACATACATACATACATACATACATACATACATACATACATACATACATACATACATACATACATACATACATACTGTGCAATTATTAGTCGCCCCCAACACCATTCTTCCCGATCAGCTCAGGTCATTTCCGGGTGCTGGGCCAAACCGGGACGCGCACGCACATCTTGCACTCACTCACTTCGCGCTCACGCTCACGCTCACGCTCAGGCTTGGAAGCCCGTACTCCGTACTGTAGCAGTGCTACCCGCCGCTCAAGCTTAGCAGCCAGGCCCGCTGCTACTTCTGGGCCCAAGAGGCTAGGGGGGGGCTCCAGGCTCTACCCAGTTAGGCTCTAGCCCACCCCTTCTAGCCCCCTCTCGTAACTGTACTGTAGCACCTGTAGCACCTCTAGCACCCGGGACCTCTCCCCTTCTTTCAGGGCGCTTTCCAGGGCCACTTCCAAGCTTCCAGCACCCGTTTCGGCACTATCTCCTCGCGTACCTCCCGCTAGAACCTGTCCCTGGAGACTACTGCCCGCTGCCCGCTGTCCACCACCGCTGTCCACCACCCAACTGCCCACCACCCGGCAGCCTCCCCCTTCTTTCGCTTCTCTCCCTCGTCTCCTCCGATCCTCATCCTCCGCCTTCCACCCTCACCCTCTCTCCCTCACCTCCCACCTCCCACCTCCCGCCTCACCACCTCTCCTCACCCTCACCCCGTCGCCCATTTCGCCTTCGACTCGTGCAGCTTGCTTGCACGACCCTTTAAACCACCTGTCGATTCCGTCTGCGAGAGCCTCGGGAGGCCGTTGGAGAATGGTTGCGAGCCCTTCCAAGTGAACACCACACTCCCCACCAAAGTTGAAGTTGTGACGGGTTCTGGACACTCGAACCCGCCATCCTACCTCTTTTCTTCCCGACGACTTTTCGTCACGACACTCCTTTGACACTTCGCATTCTGATCTAGACCATCGCTTTTATAATCGAATACAGTGAGTCCATTGTTCCTACTTCGCGCGACCCGCAAAACGGAAAACGGCGGTTTGGTTTCTGGAGATCCGTGGCCGCGCCATGGGCCATGTGGAGGATCATTCATGCGAACGAACAATTCACTCGAGGCTGGGAAGACGCAGAACAATGAACAACACATGCTGACGAGAAAACAATTAGCCACCACGCTCGTTGACATCTCCGTCAAGTACACTCGTTAATCTATTTTCCCTGACAGTCAGTTGCGCTGACCCCGACCGACACCTGCGTCGTGTCGTCGCTGACTCCCCGTCCAGATCTACCAATCCTACAATCCTAATCCCACGCCATTACCACAGCCGTCGCAAGATATTGGATCCCCATAAACATTTGCCAGGATGCATTCATCTTCGATATTCGTGGCGGCCACGGTGCTGCTGTCGGCCGTGGCCGAAGCTCAGGGCGACCGCCCCAAGTATTACTTCCCGCGGCAGGTCAAACGCGCCTATACCAACTCGACCCCGGCCGGCCAGTCAGACAAGCAGGAGAGGACGGATGAGACAAGCGCGACCTCGTTTTCCCTGACATCGTTGCCCTTCGGCCGCTCGTTTTCGCCCTCAACCTCGGGTCGTTCGTTATCGGACTCGTTAGGGGCAGAAGACTCAGGTTCTGCTGGTACGACCCGGGATCTGCTAGGCAGCGTCATTAATCCTATTCAACCAACGCCGCCACAAGTAACTACAGTAATCGTCTCGGATACCACCGTCGTATCATACGCTTCGACCGCCGCTCCAGCAGCCAAAGATTCAGTTGGATCGACGGGCGTCCTTCCTCCAATTATAGTGTCCCCAACTGGAGCATCCGCTCCTGTAGTCGTCCCGGAAGTCGAGTCGAGACCGACGGGTGGACTACCGGCAGTTATAATTTCCCCAACGGCAGCTTCGGCCGGCGCGGGAACTTCAACCAGTGCCAAAGTGCCTTCGTCAACGTCGGGTGGAATTACATTTGGACCTGGAGGCGTACTGACATCCGAAAGCTCATCAGTGGAGCCGGCAGCTACGACACCTGAGGAATCCTCAGCAGGTGTGCCAATTGCGGGTACAGGAACAGCACCAGCGTCTGTTGCGAGAGGCACTGGTGGTATTCTTCCATCACTCCTCAACCCACTGACTTCGGGCTTGGACAATATCTTCCCAGGCACAGCAGGTACCACGGCTCCCGCCTCAACCGCCTCAGCCTCTCCTTCGCAGACGGGTACCGGCGTAACTCAAGGACCAAAAGACCCCGCCACTGTTCCAGGAGTTTTGCCAACAGGCAGCGGAGGGACGGACCCAGCTTCTCCTACGCCTACTGATCCTGGCATTCTGCCAATCTTCACGGCTCCCGCCTCCATTCTATCGTCAGTGCTTGGCGGTGTCGGGACGGCCGTTTCGTCAGTAGTGGATCCTATAGTTACGGTTCCAGCTCCGATAGTTACAGTTCCAACAGGGATTTTGCCCTCGACGACTGGCGCCGATACCAGTCTTCCCGTAGGAACTGGCACCGCACCCGCGCCGGTAGAGCCATCAACCGTGCCCGCCCCCGTGCCTACAACACCACCAGCGGATAGCACCGGGTTGGGCGGCCTCCTCTCCAGCATACTTTCACCTGAGACTACTGTGATTGGAAGCTTGAGCAGCGACCTGCCGATTACCGTTCCTGTTACCGTTCCCACTCCCACAGCAAACCCCCCAGAGCCCACAGATGTCCCAACTGTAATCCCGACGAACGGGAACAATAATACAACAGTTCCAGTGGAGACCGCACCACCGCCAATTGACACAACAGCTCCACCACCGGTCACCACAACTCCTCCTGGGGAAACTGCTAGCCCAACAGATGCTGGGACCACGCCGATTAGTACCCCTGATCCAACTCCATCTAGTATTCCTCCACAGGAGACCGGAACACCGTCAAATTCAACGGTGGTTCCTCCCACCAACATCCCGACTGGCAATGTAACTGTTCCAATCCCCACATCACCTTCCCCCTCGGCCCCCGAACCGACCTCGTTGCCACCTGTCACAGGCATCTCAAGCCTTACTACGGCTCCGCCGGCACCAACCCCAACAGGAGTGCCTGAGACTGTTCTTCCCGTTACAACGGACACCGACACATCCATGTGGCTACCTACCACCTTGATCGCAGCTTCGTCGTCGACTTTGGCGCCCGGCCAAGTCCCAAGCCCTAAGCCAACCGGTATCCCAGCAAATACGCCTAGAGTCATCTCCAACCCCGATAATGTTACGCCACCGGAAGGCTCTTCCAAGATTCAGATTGGATTTACATATGACTTGAATTACCCCTGGGTCATGTCTCAGCTCCAGACATCTAACCAGATCTTCAAGTATCTACCGATTGGTATCGCGTTCGGATTGGGCTTGGAAGTGGAACAGGTTTTGGTGTCGACTCTTTCGCCACTCGATACCACTGCCTCATTGGACTTCATCACTACCGTGGCCATGGTGCACATCCCATCCTCGCTAGTAGACAAGTTGAACGTCGATATCCACATTCCAGTAGCCCTGCTGTACAAGAATACCGACCCCACTGTCTCACAATTGATGAGCTACATTAACCCCGCCATTCCCATTCCTCCTGGAATGAATATTGGTGGCACTGCGACCGGTACCGGAGCCAGTGGCTCGCCAACTGCAAACCCGGCCGCTGGTAATGGAGTTTTCAACAGCGATTCCCAGAACCAGTCCTCATCTGTGAAAGGCACCACTGCAGGTATCGCGATGGCAGCCATTGGAGGGTCCGCCCTGTACGGCGCTGCTATGTTTGTGATTGCACGAAGGTACAAGAGACGCAAGCAGAGCCATCGCCGGTCCAGTTCAATCATCAGCCCGTCGGAGATGAGACAATCGGGAAGTCCAGCATTGATGGGTGGTGCCAATGCCTTCATGTCTGGAGGCCGCCAAACACCTGCGGGAACGACACATGATAGAAGCAGCAAGGGAAGCGGACGAAGTGCAGGTAACTCGGCGCGGACACAACAAATCTCCGCTCCAATGATGGCCGAGAACTCCCTGGGGTGGAACTGAATGTCTCGATCTACATTCGAAGTCTCGGGCATTTGTACCCGTGATAAGCCATCAATCTTGCTTCACCTTCCTGTACAATACTAGCTTGCATCAGCACTCGGTCCTGTTGCGACCATACACGGCTCACAAAGAATTTTTCTTGTCATCAAAACTTCATCTGGCGCTGGGGCCGCCATTAATACCCCCCTCCTGTATCACTTTGAGGTGTCCCTCGCCGCCCATTTTTGGCCAGGGAACCGGATCCGGAGGCTTCATATATTTTGCAGCGGAGGAATATAGAGATATTTGTGGATGCAGAGGAGGCGGAGTTGGGACGGGGGCGCATATAGGGAGGATAAAGAACGATGAAGTCAGCTGCAGCGTTGTGTGTGTACATTTATGATCCCATGAACGAGGATTTCCCTCCCTCTCCCCCACCTCTCTTTACTCGAACAGAGAGAAGCTCGACAATGTTACGTACGATGCAGCTGTGGATGAAGATAATCATGTGGAATGGGATACCTTTTTATTACTTCTCGTGAGCGGCTGGTGTTACGATGTGTTGTGTGTTGTCTATATTGATTAAAATATAACCTAATTTACAGCCTCCCTTTTTACCTTCGTAGTTTTATATCCTGTGGTAATCTAAGGGTTAAATTTGTGCGCTCAAAATGGCTATCATCTACAACTGGGCTTGCTGATCCCGGGATACCTTGTGCATGTGGAAATTCTTCAATATGAATTGCCGTTCATTAATCTTCGGAGGCAGGGGATCCGCTCTTAGGGCTCTTTGCCTCCCTTGGCGGCCGTTGTGAAATTTAAGGGGGCAGGGCTAGCTCGACCGTGTTACAGATCACGTGGAATGTGATCACGACGGGACTCTGCGCCGCATGCCATTCCGATGCCGAGAACGGTTCTGTTGCTATGACAACCGACCACCAACCAGAAGCACACGTCAGCCGCCAACCGCATCATCGCAATTCAATCTCAAATAATAGCATTGTCCAGCGCAACATTCGATATAGAACAGCCCGAACAACACCCCGGGACCGATTTAATTGCAGAACCTATATTTACTGGATTGCATTTCTGATTGCCATTGCCCAATCCACACCGCATCCCATTACATCAATCACATTCCGTACCCAACCACCCGACCATCTGGGAGATAAACAACATTCCCTCTCCAGCCAGAATTGGCGCAAACTCAACGCTAGGTCCCGCGGAAGAACCGCAGAGAACAAGGCAAAATGGATCGCCCAAACACCCCATCGCGGCCTCCTATGTACTCCGAAGCGCCATCATATGTCGAAGAAGAACACAGTCCTTCAAACGTTGGACAACCAACCTCAGATGGGTCGCAAATCCGTTTGTTGACTTCCCAAGACGATGTCAATAGCCGCCCGTATGTATCGCCGAATCCTATAAAACGTCCAGTTGCAGCACGCACAATGAAGAGGCCAGCGCTCTCGACTCCGCAATATCTCACAGCTCTCAGAGAAGTCGAAGAAGCTCTTGAAATCCCGTCCTGCAAGCTGCAGGGACAGCGGGCACTGGCAGTCGACTTACCGGTTCTCCCTCCTGGGCCTTCCCGCAGAAAATCGCTGAGAAGCCCAGTTAAACCTCCTCTTGCAGCGCTAGAATCGCAGTTGAATACTAAATCAAGCTTACACAAGAACCTGAATAGTGCATATACCCCCCGCAGACCCTACCAACCCTCCGTTATATCCTCCCATTCCCGAGCCCCGTCGATTATTGACACGGCGCCTCAAATGGCTCCTTCAGAGTCGCAATATCCCTCATATGCCTCGAGCGGTAGAATATCACCCACCCGCTCGTGGTCCCCCTCGAGGGGCTCCTCTGATTTTACCAGACCACCACCAGCAAATGGTCAATTCGAGCCCCCCGATATCAACGGTAGTCCGAGACCCGGGACACCTTCGTCTAGATATGGAGGGAGTCCTAGACGACCGTTACCACCTGCGCCCCTCTTCTCAGGACCTGGTGCATCAGCTCGAAACTCCGTCTTCGCAGACGATGCTACGATTTCAATTCCTCTAGAGAACGATATTGCGGATAGCGATGATGTTTTTGGACCGGAAAGCCCTCTCAAATCAAGCGGGAGGTCAGCCATGGGCATGGGCGCGAGAGAATCATATATGTCGAATGAAACGCTTACTGAAGACATGGAAAGCAATATGGACTTTGAACATTATGGCCCTGCCCCAGATGGGAAACAGGAACGGAGAGGAGCCAGACAGGCACAGATGGCTAAAAAGGAGGTCAGACTGATTAATGGAGAGCTGATTCTGGAGTGTAAAATCCCGACGATTCTCTATAGCTTCTTGCCAAGGAGGGACGAGATTGAGTTTACTCATATGCGATATACGGCTGTGACTTGTGACCCTGATGATTTCGTGTCGAAGGGGTACAAGCTGCGTCAAAATATTGGATCTACTGCGCGAGAGACGGAGCTTTTCATTTGCATTACTATGTACAATGAGAATGAGATCGACTTTACTAGGACTATGCATGCCGTCATGAAGAACGTCTCCCATTTCTGCTCTCGGTCGAAATCAAGGACATGGGGCGAGAATGGGTGGCAGAAAATTGTCGTTTGCATTGTTTCTGACGGGCGGCAAAAGGTTCATCCTCGGACGCTTGATGCTCTGGCTGCTATGGGGATATATCAAGACGGCATTGCTAAGAATCTGGTCAATGGCAAGGCGGTGCAGGCTCACGTTTACGAATACACCACGCAAGTCTCTCTTGACTCGGACCTCAAATTCAAGGGCGCGGAGAAAGGGATCGTTCCTTGCCAAATGATATTTTGCTTGAAGGAGCAGAATGCCAAGAAGTTAAACTCCCATCGCTGGTTCTTTAATGCCTTCGGCAGAGCGCTTACACCAAATATCTGTATCCTTCTCGATGTTGGGACAAAGCCTGGAGGGAATTCCCTTTACCATTTATGGAAAGCTTTCGACACCGACTCCAACGTCGCTGGTGCATGCGGTGAAATCAAAGCTATGAAAGGGAAATTTGGACAGCATCTCCTAAATCCGCTAGTCGCGTCACAGAATTTTGAGTACAAGATGTCTAATATCTTGGACAAGCCGTTGGAGAGTGTGTTTGGATATATCACCGTGCTTCCTGGTGCGCTGAGCGCGTATCGGTACCATGCTTTGCAGAATGATCATACGGGTCATGGACCTCTGAGCCAGTATTTCAAGGGAGAGACATTGCATGGTCAGAATGCAGATGTTTTTACCGCGAATATGTACCTGGCTGAAGATCGTATTCTCTGTTGGGAGCTAGTGGCGAAGAGGGATGAGAGGTGGGTGTTGAAGTATGTCAAGAGTTGTACGGGAGAGACAGATGTGCCTGGTAAGTCATTCGAAAAGAAGTATATGAATCCAGCTGATTTTTCCAGATACCGTCCCGGAATTTATCTCGCAGCGGAGGCGATGGCTGAATGGTGCCTTTTTCGCTGCTGTCTACTCGTTGGTCCATTTTAGACAGATCTGGCGGACGGACCATACAATTGGCCGGAAGATCCTTCTTCACATCGAATTCGTCTATCAGTTCATCAGTTTACTCTTTACATATTTCTCCCTGGCAAATTTCTACCTCACCTTCTACTTTATCGCTGGATCTCTGGCCGATCCCCATGTTGATCCTTTCGGTCACAGTATCGGTCTATACTTCTTCACGGTTCTTCGGTATACATGCGTTCTCCTCATCTGCACCCAATTCATCCTCTCGATGGGTAATCGACCACAAGGAGCGAAACGTCTCTACTTTGCATCCATGGTAATCTACGGTATAATCATGGCCTACAACACATTTGCCGCGTTCTTCATCGTGATACGCCAACTCAGGGCGAAAGACGCAAATCTCCACCTAGGGAACAACATGTTCACCAACCTCATCGTCTCTACCGCCTCCACGGTGGGGTTGTACTTCCTCATGTCCTTCCTCTACCTCGATCCTTGGCATATGATCACCTCCTCGGCGCAATACTTCATGCTCCTGCCGTCCTACATCTGCACCCTGCAAGTATATGCCTTCTGCAACACGCATGACATCTCCTGGGGCACCAAAGGCGACAATGTGATCCATACAGACCTCGGTGCCGCACGCGGCAAAGGTTCAACCGTTGAACTCGAAATGCCCTCTGAGCAACTCGACATCGACTCTGGTTATGACGAAGCGCTTCGCAACCTACGCGACCGCATCGAAGTCCCCAAGGCAGACGTCTCCGAAGCCCAACAACAAGAAGACTACTACAAATCCGTGCGCACATACATGGTCCTCTGCTGGATGATAGCCAACGCCATCCTCGCCATGGCCGTCTCCGAAGCCTATTCCAAAACCGGCGTCGGAGATAACTACTACCTAAGCTTCATCCTCTGGAGCGTCGCGACGCTCGCATTTTTCCGAGCCATAGGTTCCACTGCCTTTGGGATCATCAACGCGGTTGAGGCGGTCGTCGAGGGGAGAATCAAGATGAGAATGAAGCTGCCCAAGTGGGCGGGCGGAATGAATATCGGAGAGAAGTGGAGGGATGGTGTTAGTAGTTTTGGAAGCAGTGTTAAGAGCTGATCTTAAGTTTTGTGCGGGGTTTTCCCCCCCAAGAATGCTGCGTACAACCAGCTGGTGTTTTCGGGGTTCCGGTGCATTTTTGCTGGTTTGTGATGGGACATTATGGAATTTATTGGTAATGATGATGGGATGGAATGGGATAGCTTGGGATGGAGATATGATGTGTGTTTTTTGCGAATTTCGTGGGGATTTGGTGTTTTGTGTTTTAGGTACTATGGGTTGGGATGTATGATATGAAAAATTACATGAGAATGAGAATCAGTTACTTACCTATATGTTGGTTTGATTAATTGGTGATTTTTGAGGGATGTGTAGGGTAGATGGGGCGATATTTGAATATGGTGGATGGATGGATGGATGGATGGAGTTGGTGGAGTCGAGGTACTCGTACTAGGTAGTCTAGTGGGGGGGTGAGGTACCTGTACTTGAGTAGTTGCTAGTAGGTACGATACGATACGGCATAGTACAGTGCAATACGAGATTCCCAAGAGGCTGTCAAGTTAAGCAGTTAGTAAGGCGGTAAACCCGCCTAAAAATCCACTTTGACCAACAGCATGACTAGCAGGCGACTCTAAAGAGTGCAGAATTTGCTTCCTACGGGTCCAAAACATGGGGATAAACGTCTCCCATGACCCCATAAGGAGCAGGCAGCATCTCTTGACTCGTACAAGGAGGTACCAATGCGTTTCACGTAACTGGACAGACGATCCTCGACCCAGAAATTAACTTGCGATAATCCACAGCGAAAGTGGGATCCGCTGCACGGGAGCACCAATCCAGACAAAATATACGGGGATTAAGATATCGCCGAACGGAGCAGTCCCCGTCGCGCTCTCGGGAGGGAAGGTGCAGTGAGAAACACAAACAAGGAAACAACAAAACAAACGGGAGGAGAAAGCAGTGATTGGCAGACGTTTTAAAATCTTTACCCGGATAGGTAGGGATCCCGTGCTGACGCAGAATACGCCACTGATACCTTGGCTGAAAGCTTGAACAGGGAATGGCTCCTGGGCACAGATGCTTATCCCACGGTACTTGCATCCTGTCACTGGCGCGGTGGGGATAGGCCTCGGCCATCCCCGTTTCTCACGATGATCCACTGGCGCCGAGCATCTGGAGACGGAGGTGTTGACGATCAACAGAGGGGCAAGCTGCTTTGAGCAAGGGGTGACGTGGGTGATGCTGCTGCTGCTGGTCCTGTGACAATATTGCTGGTGGCTCTTGGGTAGCAAGAGGACGAGGGCAAGAGGCGGCATGAGCAGAGAAACGAGGACATAACCAGTCAAAACAGAGGCTATCAGGGTTCTGGTTGGATTAGGCAGGTTGGTCTCCAGGTCTGACGATATGTACATGTACATTCTATCCGTCTACGTACAGCACTTGTCTGTGCCATCCATGACACAGCTCGGGGAAGGGCGAAAGCCCTGAATAACTTTGTACAACACGAACCACTATTTTGTACCCCTCATGAGATGAGATCACTGCAAGAAAATTGATAAGTAGTCAAGGGTCCCCACATGTCCGCTCACTGAGTTTTATTTTTCTCCTCGATCGCAAAAGAGTCGACGGGAAGTGACAATCGCCTTGGAGACCGCCAATACCGAGGCGCATCCTCTAGAAAACGAAGCTCAGAGGAGATTTACCAATAGATATTTGATGTAAGGGAGATAGATCTGCGGAGTTTTTGTCTTCTCTAGTTGGCCCCCCCCCCCACCAACGGAACTGATTGTCATCCTACTCACTGCTATGCCCATTCTCTTGCCCCTCATCCATTATTCCATCTATATATATAGCTTACAATCTCCTAGTTAGAGGTTCATATTGACCGCTGCCGTGGCCCTCAGAAACCATGGCAGACAACCACACCACCGACCTGAAGGTCGCCGAGGCCTCCCCATCCCACGATCCTGCTCTCACAGAATCACACTCGCCTCAGCGCATGTCCGCCAGAGAATATGCGGCGACTCGTTTTTCGACCCTAAAGCCGCCTATGCATAAGGCTCCCAATCCAATCAGACTCCTTATGATGCTCACGAGCAAGCAATGGCTATTCTTCCTGGTTGGGTTTATCGCATGGGTTAGTAATCTCCTTATTCCACTACCACGTATCTGCTAACTTCTCTCCGGACGTGGGATGCATTTGACTTCTTCACCGTTAGTTTGACGGTTGAGGAGCTTGCTGAGGAATTTGGCAAGACAAATACCGATATTACCTGGGGCATGACGCTGGTGCTTATGTTCCGGTCCGTGGGATCGATTACTTTCGGTATTGCAGCCGATCGATACGGCAGAAAATGGCCTTTCGTCGTCAATAACTTCTTGTTCATCGTTTTGGAACTAGGAACCGGTTTTTGTACTACTTACAACCAATTCCTTGCCTGTCGAGCACTCTTCGGCATAGCCATGGGAGGCTTGTACGGAAACGCTGCAGCAACCGCTCTGGAGGATTGTCCTGAAGAGGCGCGTGGTCTGCTTTCCGGCATGCTGCAACAAGGTTATGCGTTTGGATATCTTCTAGCAACGGCATTTGCTCGTGGTCTCGTGGGTACTACTTCCCATGGATGGCGTCCACTATTCTGGTTCGGCGCTTGTCCACCTGTTTTGATCATCATCTTCCGACTGTGTCTCCCGGAAACGGACGCCTACAAGGAGCGTGAATTGGTACGAAATGAAAAGGGTAATATTGGAGCGACCTTTATTGCTGAAGGGAAAGTGGCGCTCAAGCGTCACTGGCTGTTGTTAATTTACTTGGTGCTCTTGATGGCTGGATTCAACTTCATGGTAAGACTCTTCCAACGAACCGCGAAATAAAACAAGCACTTAACGTTCTTTAGTCCCACGGCTCCCAAGATCTCTATCCCACAATGTTGAAGAACCAGTACAACTTTAGCGCCAACGCCGTAACCGTCACCCAAGTCGTTGCCAACCTCGGCGCCATGACTGGTGGAACTGTCGTTGGCTACTGCTCACAAATATTCGGCCGAAGATTCTCCATCATATTCATCAGCATCGTCGGTGGCGCCCTGATCTACCCTTACACATTTACCTCCAGCAAAGCCGTCATCGCAGCCGCCTTCTTCGAGCAATTCTGCGTCCAAGGCGCGTGGGGAGTAATCCCCATCCATCTCATGGAACTCTCCCCTGGCTCGTTCCGTACTTTCGTAGTTGGTACCTCTTACCAGCTAGGAAATCTCGTCTCCTCAGCCTCTTCAACCATCGAATCCACAATCGGTGCACGATTCCCGCTCCCGCCCAAGGGGAAGACGAATAGATATGAGTATGGCCTTGTCATGTGCATCTTCATGGGCTGCGTATATTTCTACGTCATTGTTTTGACATTCGTTGGACCAGAGTATTTGAGAAGGAGTTTTGAAGTGAAGGATGATGAAGATATTGCTGAGGCCGCCGGACATAATACTATCGAGGCGGCATTGGCGAAGATTCATCGGAGAGAGGCCGCTGGGGTGGCCGTGGACGCAGAGGACAGGAAGATTGTCGAGGATGCTGAAAAGGGCACGGTGAGGACGACGGAGCATGTGTAGGTTGATTTTACCTGCGATTGGCCTTTTGGGATTTTTGGGTCGTCTGGTATATATTATATATATTGTATGTCCATGTTAGCTTTTAATTGCAGCTGATCTGAGCTTTGATCTAATGCCCCTTAATCTGAACATAGTACATTTGTGCATATGTTGAACAACAGTTGCATCTCCCTCGCCGTCCGTAGAAGGTTTAGACGAACAACTGCTGTCAAGTACTTGTTGGTATCACTCGCCTCCTTACACTTTATCTAAACAGGACGAGGTGGCAAGGAGGAGAATATGAGCTTGCTTGTATATATCGATGGTTTCTTTTGACAATCTATCTATGTTGCCGACATAAACTGCCAACTAAGGTTGGCACTTAGATAACCCTCTCACCTACTTCCCCAACCGTCTCCCCTTATAGGCCGTTTCTTCCATACTTGGTGGGTCTCATGGCTCGAGATCCAAGTTACCTATTATGTGTCCTGCAAAAGCAATGCTATATTTAATGTGCGTTAGGAGTACGATGTTTGTTTCGCGCTCGTTCTCTAATCCACCATCGCATACTCCGTTCTTCATCTCACCTCTTCACCTTTCTTCCTTATCCTGCCCGCTTCCCTCACAAAGAATCCCATACCTGTTATCACCTATCGGATTATTTCCTCACATCCATTTTCGCCACTTTATTTCTTCACCACTTGAATGCTCTACTTACTTCAGGATTGAACTATGTGTCTGCTCCTATTAATGTATTGGGGGAAATATATAATTATGTCCGTTCTGTAACTCCTCTCGGTTTACTAACTGATGGATGGCAACTAACGTTGGGCCGAGGTAAGTACAGGGTTTGTTTTTAATTACGCTGGAGTGTTGATTAGAGGTGAGTAAGGAAGGGCGGAAGCAGTGGAAGTTAGTTTAACAGGTCGCTAACTTCCTTGAGAAGGCGAGAAGTCCGTGGATGGTGGATGCTTTACTTGGCAATAGTGTAATAATTTCAGAGATACAAGCAGTGTATGACCGCTCTCTTTCAGCCCTTTGCAATTGTTCTTCTCCCTTCAGGTGGATAATATACCACAGCTTCATATGCGCCGTCAGGTGCAAATGGTCCAGCCCAGTCTCTTCATATGAAAGCAATAATACCTTCGTACTTCCTATATTCATACCATTTTCTAGCTAGAACATTATGTTTGTGGGATGGGTATTGATGTAAATGTGCGACTCGCCGCTGGCAGAACAGCACTGTTTTTAGTTAGAAAGCCTCAGCGAGTTTGATTCAATACACAGTAATCCTGAAATAATTTCAAAAACAGCAATGGAAAGAATTAACAGATAGGAGATTCTCCTTCCACATAGGAGATAGTAACAAGCTGAACGACGAGGGAAGGTGGGGAGGGAATGAGTTAGAATGCTGATATGAAAGGGGGAAAGATGTGGATTTCCATCTCTAACAATTACTAGTAGTATCCTCGAACCGGAATTCCAACTTAAGCTCGGCCAGATCTTGTTGGTGTTTACGGCAAGAAGGCAATATCGTGGAGATATAGCAGCGGCAATGAACAGAAACCATTAGGTTGTATAACACACCTTGAAGTATAAGTAAAACCAAACAGTCAGCGTCTTCAAGCCGTTCTATTAGTATACGTAAACTCTGTGAAGTCTATACAGCACTGCCCGTTTACACCATCAATCCCCCCATATTGATTCAAATTACAATCCCCGCTAGCTATGCCCCTGAGTGGCTATCGATATCGATTGGTGGAGGGCTAAATTACAATCCAAAGTCTTACAGTGGGGAACAATATGGGTTTCAGTAGCATGCAGAGGTAGATAATATTAGGTGACGAGAAAATTTGCATTACGACTGTGATGTTCTCACTGTAGGAGACTGGAGGTTAAGGTGGAAGTCGGGGTCAGTTGGCAAAAGGATTAGGTCTAACATGACACTCTTCTCCCCTGGCGGGAGTTATCCATACTGAGAAGGAAATGAGAATGATGGGAACGACTGCTATACAGTGGGGAGACTGGGGAAATAGAATTTGACGGAGTACAATTCAATGGCGTAGAGGGTTATGGTCTAGTGAAGTAGCTATGTAAAGAACAGGTGGATATAAACAACTACTGTAGTGGTACCTCATAGCAAGCCTGTGTTTTGGCTCTTTAAGCGAAGGTTAGATACAGGTAGTCACCGCCAGCGAGGTCACCGCTTACAAATTGCCTGCCTATAACTCCCCAACACCCTCCATATAAAACCAAATACGCGTTTTTTGTTTCGAGGGGTACAAGGGCGGCCACTTGGTTGAGTGGTTCAGGACGAATTGTACTTTCGAGGTCGACAGGGATTTAGGGTACGTAGGCACAGGCCCCAGAAAAAAGGGGGACGTAAAAGAAAACGACAAAATACGAAAATTAAAAAAATACGACAAAATACGAAAATAACAAGAACGAATCGGATTCATTCGACAAGAGATGTAGGCATTCAACACCGGGCTGAACTCTTTTTGCTTCCGGATTATATAATAATAATATTTATTCATTTCTTTTACCGCCTTTTCCTGCCTTCGACTAATATTTAATTTTTTTATTTATATCGTCTATCTATGTCAAACCATGGGTGCAATTATAACAAATGTGTGAGGTGACATGGTCTCGAGGACAAGTTCAATTTGTATCCGCAATGTTGTTATTTGATATTGACACTATCGAGCAAATGAAACATTCCAATTCCTTGAACTGTCTAAGATATTCTCATCCGGGGATTGCAATATTGCAATATAGTCATTTTAGCAAGCTATTCAAGGAACCACTTTATGCTGTTGTACAACCATGGGCAAGTAATCCAGGCAGACACCATCTATTGCCCAAAAGCTCTATGATATTCAAGCGTCCGGCTGTGATGTCACTGATCTTCAATAAAAGGCTTCTTATTAAAGCTTTAATTCACATTCCAATTCTCAAGCAAGGAGCGAACATATTATTCGGGATCCCATCAATCGTTCCCCGATGTTCCACCTGTTGGGAAAAGAACAGCGGTATTATTGGTCCAACGTAACTGTGTCACTTTTGCGTAGGTATTTTGATGGAATTATATGGCTGAGACTTTTCACAATGACAGATGTAATTATAGATTGCTATCGGCATATTATTGGAACAAGAAATGCTGAGTTATATGAGGAGTACCTTGTGATTTCTAGAGGTTGTGTGATATTTGAAAATTTAAAACTGTCCTTTCTAATATTTTGACTGCCGAACACATGCGCCCAACCAGAGTGACGATGCAGAAATACGATTATTGCCCACTTGTGGAATGTTACACTAGCCACCAATTTTTGTTACCTGAAAGGCGATGCAGAATTATCCACGGCGGGAGATTTCCAGCCGTGCGGGCAACTTGGCCGACGGTTTCAAAAGTCGCAAGCACGGCCAACACAAAAACGAACGCGAGGACGGTAGGATGTTCGAGATGTTACGCAGCGACTCACCTGAGACTTGGAGAGGGAGACATTCAGCTTCCGGGTGTCAGGTAGCGAAGCGGCCACGTGCAGGAATCAATGTTCCGGCGCCGTGGTTTGATAGATTTGATAGATAAAGTACCGACCGGGATTCAGGCCACACACTTCGGTGCAAACAGCAGAGCAGACGGGGAGAGAAGATATCAGTTTGCAAAGGAGCAGACGAAGGTTGTTTGTGATATCCGGGCTCTCCGAAGCGGGGAGCGGTGGATATCTCAAATGCTCTTTATCTGAGGCCGTCGATGGACTCCCCTGCCACTCTACTCTGTGTTGATGCAGGCAAGTCCGCATGTCGCACTGACTGAGCAACTTTGTGTGATGGATAGTACGAAGTACGAAGTACGTAGTACTACGTAACGATCAACTGTAAGTGGTGATGAAGATTTATTGTTGGGCTGGAGCTGCGAAGCAAGGACATAACTCACCCCGTCTGGAGGAAGCATGAGGTTCATGTAGGTCTCAGCTATCGGATTCCGGAATCTGTCAACGATATGCGGCCGCGTCTACAATGGGAACGATGATGACCAGCCCATACTCCATGAGTCCATCGATCGGGCGATCATCAGTTCTTACGATCCTTTCTGCTGATCATCCGTCCGAATGGGGAAGAATGTCAGGTTGGAGGCCTTGATAGGAGCAAAGCCTGCATCTGTGATTCTGTACGCAGTAGCTGCTGCTTATGGGACATCCACATCCGCAACCACCAACCACCAGGCGCCCTGGCGTGACGAGCCTGCGATGCCACCACATACAGCAAGTATCCATCATATCTTGATTGCGGAGCATTGCGCCAGCGTCGATGTGAATTTAATCGAGGCATAGCGTGAGCAACGAGAAGCAGATCTCGACATCGAGGACCAGAAAAGGAATCACAGACGCTGGGGCCTCGATGGCTGGTCCCTGGTCTTGTTGATCTTGTTGATCGTCCTGATCTTCCTGATCTGCGACCTGCAACCCTGTGGCGCCAACAGGCTGCTCGATTCGCTCGATCTGCTTGGGGCCTGGGGGGCTTCGGCGACCTCGCGCTTTCATGGGGCATGTTCAGCTGACAGGAACCAGATGCAGCCGTGCAGCAGCCAGGAGGCCAGAAAGCTGGGTTACACGTTACACTTTCGAGAAATCATCGTCCCCGTCTGTACAAGAGTTGAGCGGTATGGTGCTATGGTTCTCAAGGGCTGCAGCAGCGGTGGGGGGGCGATGCTCGCTGATTGCTTGTCGCCCTTTCGAATTCTTCGAACCTTCGTATTTGGTCAAGCGCAACGTTCAGCTGGGCGCGGGGCTATTCATAGGCGCTCCCCCAACCGCACGGTGAGCGCTGCGATCAATACGAAGTAATAGTGAAGACTTTTTATGATACGCCGCCGTCGAGGACTAGAGCGGCCTGAGCCTTGAGGACTTCCACCTCCACCTCCACGCACCCGCCCAGGTGTACAAGGATCGAGCGGTATGCAATGCGATGCAAGATAGAAGCGCGGCCTTCTTCAGGGCCTAAGATTACACAACAGCAAATATGACAGCATGAGTCTATGACGATGATGATTCCCGGATGCTTTGGATCGGCTTCGTATCCCCCACAGCTTACTTCGCACAGCTTATTACTCTGTACAGCACAACGGAGAGGGTATCCCGGGCTGGCGTGCAGACTGCAGAGATCTTTATTGTCAATTTGTCGGCAGCGTCGCCGAGATGGCCTGTCCCTGACTCCCAAGACTCCCTGATCCCAGGCGGCGTTCCCATGCCCGGAACATCGTCTTCCTTGCTCGGTGATAAATATTTGACACTCCCGCGGGAGCCATCCAGGCGTCGATCTTCGGATGCTGCTTTCTGGCCCTGATTCGCCTGCTGCAACCCCCTATCAAGATGGCGCTCGAACATCCGCCCAAATATTGGTTGACAACGTCCAACTGCTGTGCCATTTGGGGTCTGTTTGGCTGATCCAAGTCGATCGCAATCAGTAGTTGGAAGTAGGCACCTCCTCCGAGGAAGGGAGGTCTATTGGATCAGAGTGGGAGGCTGTTGATGGCGTTGGTTCCCGCTCGCTCCATACGGAGGCAACTATGGAGTGTTGGTGAAGATGGAGCTTCCTAAGATCTATATCGCTGAGACCTTCCCGCGAGATCCATTCTCTATCGATATGCAGATCACTATCCACATCCATGCGCGCTTCCAGGCAGCTCCGGCTGGGCTGTGAGTCTGTGATTGGCATCCCGATCCGCCGGCGGGCTGTTTGTGAGACTCAAGTGCCGGCGCGTTCATTCTTCCCCCTCGCTCTCGGCTCTGGAATCTTGGTCTGGTACTGACGAGCGAGCCCACCGGGCTCTGGAGGCTGGCACTGCAATGCTGTATGCATGACTGGGCGGACACCGAGAGGCTGGATTTGTGCCTGTGGTGCTTCGTTAAGTTGGCCGGGATGGCTGCAGCAAGCAGGCCCTTGGCAGTGGTAACAGTGGGAGCGGTGCCTCCATACTTGGTACTTAGTGCTTGATACTTGGGTGGTACAGTACGGCAGTTCTGAGTTCATAGCTACTGTTAGTAGTGGAGCAGGGAGAAGAAGGAAATATGTTGATGATGCTGTTGGTATGACGAAGCTTGTAGCACTTTCATTAGCACGTAGTACTGCTATGTGCGTACAGAGTCCAGGTTGCTACGCAGCTCGTCCTCGGTCCTCCCGGAACCCTTTCCGTTCTCGAGTGCGACGGAGGACGGAGCACGAAACACGTATGAAAGAAAGTACAAAGGACAAAGCATAAAGTACAAAGGTACAAAGGGCAGCACATCACAGCACAGCATGCATACGAAGTACAAAGTACAAAGTACCAGTAGCATAGTGGGCACTGGCTGGTGCATAGCACACAGCATACCTAAGGTACCTAGTTACGGTACCTAGTTACAGCACCTCGGCCCACGCCTAAACACCCATAGGACGAGGAAGTACTTCGTAGTAGCAGTAGTCCAAGTAGCGTCCATATTAGCCTAGTAAACCAACAGGACGCTAGCAGTAGGCCAGCAGTAGACCAGTCGTAGACTAGCAGTACAGCCTAACAGCGCAGTTTCCCCTGTCCCTAGGGCCACTACGAGGGGACTACGGGACCACTAGCAGCCTACTCAGCGTGCACCGGGTTCAACAGCACGCCCAGGTCGCGCGCTAACCCGCACTCGGCTGCCCCTAACGTCACTAATCTCACTACCTCGTACCACAGGTACTGATTTCTCTCCATCACAACAATTCAAACCCATCCGCGCACGAGATGACCGGTGATCAGCCCACCAACCACCAACACTCGACCCAGGTATCCAACCACGCGGACGACATGTCCCGGCCCGCGATGCCAGCGGAGCGGGACGGGAGCCGGGGCGGGAACGGCAACAAAGTTCAAGTTCAGAGTCCGCAATGTCAATAATAACACTCCAGATGCTGCGTGCTGTACTTCGTACATGTACATGGCAAGACAGAGACCGGGTGTCTCTCAAATGCCGGACGTACAGTGCGGCACATTGCTACAAGTGCAAGTATAGCACGAAGTAGTTTCTGCATAGCGTGTACGAAGTACTTGGTTCGAGGACATGGCATGCGCCTTGCGTGAGGCTTGAGCCTCCTTTAAAGGGGGCCGCACTGCCACACGGAAACACGGAAACAGAACACGGCCACACTGCCATAGAGATCCAGCAGGTCGTAGTGGTGTCTGAAGTACTTCGGACCTCCTCCTACTACCCGGAGTACGCGGTGCTCGTACTCACTAAAGAGTCGGAGAGCAGACCAGACCAGAGGAGCCAAAACAAAAACGGCCGGGCTTCCCCCTTTTCACAACCACTCCCACCGATCCCACCACCACCACAGAGCTGCGGCTACTACAGTACGTACGCTATCACTCACTACCTAGGAAGAGGAAAGATGGCCATCCCGCCATCTGCAATACTTCGTGTGCTTGAGGACTCCAGCTCGAATGCTGGAGGATTCCTTCCGCCTTTGCCCCGGCCCCTTCCACCACCAGCCAGACCCGCCATTTCACTAATAGCTACATATGCTGCTCCACCACTAAGCTTAATGTCCTTCCACTGGAATGGCTTTGCATGGCCACAAACGCGGCGCGCGGGCTGCCTAGGCCTATTTGGCGCTCCCTGGACAGATCTTCCTCGACTGGGACGAGGACGGGACTGGGACGGACGCCCACCCTGGCAGCTCTGGGACCCTGACGCCGATTTGCTTTTTCCTCTGGCCAGCAACAACCGCAGCCGCGTCCAGAACCGCGTCCCTCTGATTATTGCCTCTATTGCTTTTGCCCCAGCCAGCCTTTCCGCTCTTTTCAAGGCTGCCCCTCAATTAGGACTAATCGTGATCTGTCCGTAGCCATCACTGCCCATCTGGCATCAGCTGTATCGTCGCTCCCTATCCCTGCCGCAGCAGCTGTTATGACCGTCACCCTGGCTGAGAGCTTAACAAGTCACTGACGCCATTGCTCCCCATCCCATCCCATCCTCCACTACTACTTCGACCGGAAAGCGTAGGCAAGGGCAGCCGTACCACTAGCCAGCGCGGGACCACCCCGTCGACTCGAAATATAAAGAGCCTACGATCGCTTGGGGAGCTGGAATCCCTCTCTGGCCCCTCCACCCCCCCGTTCGAGGCTTTTAGACCTGTTGCCGCTACGCCCACTTGTTTAGATCCAGATCGATTGTGTTCAGCCCTTTTTTTCCGATTTCGTATCGTGCTCCTAGTCTCTTGCGTATGCGCGGTTCCCATCTCAGACACCCATCTATTGCCGATCTCGACAAGAAGGGAGCTCGAGAAGAACCACGATACCGGTCATATCTGATAGAAAATCGTCGGACCGGAGTGACATCGACATCCCGCCGCGAGATCAACCTTCTCGGGAATCTGGTAGCAGTTGGCTCTAGGCCCCCACAACCGCGGCAAGCTTCGTTAACACATCCAGAGAGAGCATCAGCCATTTACTACTACGTGCCGCCGCATTTCATCCGCGACAAGATTTGAGTGGAGGAGACCTGGGCTTGGCTTCCAGCTGTTGTTGATATCTGGCTGCGCGTTTACGGAGCACTCCACGCTACTACTAGGAACTACTGAGAAGAAAGTTGTGCACTGCACTGCACTCACTACTCACTACGTACTACTGCCCACCCTTCACCTTCTCCTGTATGTTGAACCTTGCACCTTTTTCTATTATTCATCCCCCCCCTTGCATCCCTGCACATAAAGTCATCTGTGCGCATCGACTCCTTGGAGCTCTAGTCTAGAGGCAACTTGGCAGCCCACTACCCCGTGCCCCCCCTAGTCCCCCCAACGCTGGGCTCATCGAGCATGTGTACATATGCCTGGCTCTTTACACATCCATCAGACACCCCTAGCAACTCTTTTCCGTGCTGTTACCACCGGCACTTGTGAGCATGACCGTGACGACATCCATACACTGACTGACTCTAAATTCGAATGCGAACAGGTTCGCCTTCCGGGTGGCTGCATAACCTCTGGGGACCCGGCCTACTCCTGTCGAACGTCAAAAGCTTCAAGTCTTTGTCGACTCTCCGTACGTGTTTCCGGTTTCCCGTTTCCCGTGGCTACTCTCCAGCGCCAACTGAGCTTTGATTATCTCGGACCTGTCTAGCTTTCCAGCTGACCTATTGAAATATTTAGAATCTACCTACTTTTTGAGTACTTTTATTCTCGAGTTCCGGCTGCCGAGACTCGAACCTACTCAACCACGACTTCCTGCCTTCATTTCGGTATTTGCGGGAGCGGCAAGTTGCCAAACCAAACACCAAACACCCAACCCAATCGTTCCAATCCTGGCAACACGCGTCGCTTCATCGGCCGATAAAAATTCTAAAACGTCGACACGCGGAATTTGGGCATACCAGCCCGTCAACTTGGGATAATTTGCGCGGAACAGCTTGGGGTGTAATATTCATCTGCAGCCTCTGGACAGTGCTTGACCTAGAGTACCACCATTTTACCACCATCTCGACCTACTCGTTCCTCACTTGCGAGCTCATGGACCAGAGATCCCCGGAAACTACCCCCCGCCACCAACTGTAGGAAGTTGGTCTAGGGTTTAGTTTTCTATACCACCCAAGCTCAGTCGCTACTCGAATATCTCCACAGCTCTTCATAACCGCCAAACTGGCATACTCAACGTATAAACTGTTCGAAGTAAGTTATTATTTTTGTTCGCTGCCTAGGTGATCCCTGCGCGACTTGCACTGACTGATTTGCTGCAGCCTGAACGGCTTCCGACTCATAGACCCATTATACTGGACGAGTCATATCCATCGCCCGAGAGTGAAGCCTTTCACACCGAAGGGTACGAGGGAGCCCTTGTGGCAAGGGTGGATTCCCCCCAGGAACGCCTTCCCATGTCTACCTACGGGAAGCCATCTCCTTCTCAACTCCATGGTTAGTCTTTGCGTTTCGTTACTCGTCCAGGCCGTGGAGGTCATGACAGCTGTTAACCAATACACCAGGCTATGATACCGGTCGACCTTATCAAGAAGGGTCATTTCCATATTCGACCTCATCATATGGATCTCAGTCCGTTCCGTCTTCAGGCGCTGCGCCCGGGTTTCTACACGCTCCCCAGCTAACGCCGATGGCCTATCCTCCCCAAAGTCGCCCGCCATTCGACGTTCAATCGGGCCCTTATTTGAACGTTGGGTCCACGCCTATTCCTGAAGTGACTTCATATTCTCCTTCGAGCGGCTCTGCAAACACCAAAATCTGCGTCTCCATTACGTCTCTGTACGAGCTCATGACAAGCAGCACACCAATCTTCTTCTTGACCTTTGGACGCCGCAAATGCCCAGCTTCTTTGGCAAAAGTCAGCCAGCACGGTGGTGTGTGTCAATATACAGTATCGGCCGAGGTACCCGAACTTGCCGCAACCAGCTGGTCATCTTCGCAAGTACCAATAGATTTGTTCATGGAGAGCGGAGATGGGGACGTGATGGCGAAGGTCAACGTGGGTCATTTTACCTTCGTTGCAGCTCAGCATGGTAGCGGCTCGGCACAGGAACCCTCGAGAAAAAGGAAGCTGTCTACGGACTCAGGCGATCTCATGAAGAGTCCTCTGAAGCGGACCACGTCGCAGCTTTTGAGGCCAAAAGAAGAATACGGCAGCACATACGGATACGCGGCGGAGGAGGGCCCCTCCTACTCGTCCTATCTACAACCAGGCCAGCAGTACACCAGCATCATGCCCCAATACAACCGGTCGTTGGGAGGTTATCCAGGACAGCCATCCCCAAGGCTCCTTAACTACGGTTGCGCAAGCTCTACCACAACATCCCCACCAACGATAAAGGCACAGTCGCCACACGTCACAGGCTGGAACCCTGCATATGGAGCTATAGGCCACAATATGAGACGGAATTCTGTTCTTTCAGATGGAGGTGTCACTCGCACGTCCCTGTCATCGCTCCATTCCCCGGCCGGGGCGGCAAATCCACCGTTAATTAGGACGTCAACATTACAACAGAGTCCAAGTCCGGCCTCGACCCCTCATGGAGGACACCCTGGTCAGCACTTTAATGCATATGCACTTTATTCGAACAAAGCGAAACTCGAGATCAACGGCGATCTGGATGCGATGGCTCAAAACTGGTCAGGAGAAGAGTGGGACGCGAAGAGAAGGCTTGTGCAATTCCGTCGGTCACAATCGGGTAGTACGATTACAACCACATTCCAACCTGTTTCGGTCGACGAGCGGCCGCCGACCAGTGTATGCATCAGTTGTATCTATTGGGAAGAGAAGCAGGAAAGTTTTGTCACTAGTGTGGATACGATCTATCTCCTGGAACAGCTTGTTGCAGCTCGATTTACAGTGGAGGAGAAGAATCGGATACGGAGAAACCTGGAAGGGTTCCGGCCCCTGACGGTTTCCAAGGGCAAGCAGGATAGTGAAGAGTTCTTCAAGGTCATCATGGGATTTCCCGCGCCCAAGCCCCGCAACATCGAGAAGGATGTCAAGGTATTTCACTGGAAAGATCTGGCGTCTGCCCTGAAGAAGATTATCAGCAAATACGTAGGTCTAGAAGCTCCGTCGTTCTCCCAAACTGCTAACCTCCTCGTCTAGTCCGCTAGTCCTTCATCAACAATCCCACCTGCGCCGGCGCTTCTCACGCCAGTCAGCTCGACCGGTTATGGCACGGAAGGTTCTTCTGCCGGCATATCCTATGCAGCTGACCATCATGGCCATAGTCATGGTCAAGGTCATGGTCCGGTGTCTCCCCGCTCAATATCAGGTTCGACAACCTCAACGGCGTATGCGAGCAGCATACCGGCACGTGTGCTCTCCCCTCGCAGCCAGAAGTCCTTGGGGCTCACCGGTGGTCCTCCTGATCTCCGCGTCGCCCTTCCGCACAACCCCCACGAGTCAGCCGGTCAATGGGGCAGCGGAGGGGGAGGAGGCCAGCATCACATGCAAAGTTCGCCCCAGTTCGCGCCGCTAGGGAGCCAGAGCAGTCGCAGCTCGTGGGATATGTCGTCGTTCCTAGAGAACAGCCCTGCGACAGCCGGGCCTGGAAGTGCGTCGGCGCCGCCGCAGTCGCTGAACCAGTCCTTGAGTTATTCTCGAAGTATCGTGGATGTGGGTGTCGCGTTGCCCGGGGGAAACAACCGGCTCGCGCGAAGTCTCCCTTCGCAACAGCAGCAGCAGCAACAACATCAGCAACAGCAGAGTCACCAGATTCCTCCTCCTCCACGATCATGAGAAGGCGGCGGCCTCTGATTGGCGTGGGCTGGATTTGTCTATTGTTAGAGGGTGTCCTGTGCGAATCATTGGTCATGCGCACACTGCACACCGGCTAGCGCGCCCGAGGCCTGGTTTCATCTCTCGTATTCCCTCACATGCGCAGTCCTACACTGGTACAGTAAAGTTCCAAGCAACCTGCTGAACATCGTCGACATTGCTATTCGAAGTCAGTACTTTAGTACTTCGGCTGCTAGATTGATGCGATGCTATTAGCATGTCGCATCCCGATAGAATCTGGCTGCTGGGGCCGCCTCGACGGTCTGCTCGCTAATATCCTTGCGCACCGCCACAACCACACTATGTCGACTACTTCTGGCAGCCACCTCCTATGTCCGGGCACTCACATAAACCCACCCCCCTTTCGACGTCTACCATGTTCTTGACGGGGCTATTGTCGTCATTAATCAATTTCTTGTCCGACATGCTTCCTCCTTAGCATTAAATTTGCATTTCTCCGTTGCTTGCTGCCTTTTTAGTTTTCGCGGTCTATACCTTCCTGTTCTAGATATCCCTCATCGCATCTTTGGCCCGGCCTTTATTTTCAAGGCCTTGGCTCTAGGGAAACCCATCATATGTGGATGGGCACGGAGTCTGGTGGCGTTAATGTGCATGCACGCAGTATGTCGTGTGTAATGTGGCAGGCGTATTCAAAGTGCATTTTATACTACTTCTCTACATCATCAACCACGGTTTTACTCGCGCATCTTTTATGAGCAGAGATCACGCTTAGCTCTTGCATTTTATCAGTTGATAAGCTTTTGAGTATGGGACGTCTACCAACATTATGTACAGGAATACGTGGGATCTGCTTGTGCGTCGGATTGTTTTGACTTTTGGGGAATGCGGCCTTGTTTATGATTATGCCCAATTGGCTGGCGGGAATAACGAGGCCGTTGTACGATTGGTGCAGACTATGCATATTTTTTTTATTTTTTTTTATTAACGGGGACTTGCCGGGCTGGATGATGCTTTCATTTGAACTCTTGCTCGGAGCTCGTGCAGTTAGGGGTAGGGCATGGGCTAGGAGTTTAGGGCGGTTGCATACTGCACACATATATCTCCGGGGGTGCCGGTAGGATGGTTATTCATATCTTATTTTTTTGCGGATACCAATTTATTATTACTCGGGGTGGGCGCAATAAAAGTAGGATGGGCTCGGGAAGGGAGATTTTATAGATGTGTTGGGGATTACGTACGCATATGAGGATTATGTTCGTCATAGCAGACAGAGAGAGCGAGAGCGCGCAAGTAGTTATTAATGTAATACACAAGAAAATTGTTATCTTATCTATTCTGTCTTGCATGTATAGGACATGAATAGATCGATCGAACGATGCTTTTTATGTCAAAGATCTTGGTTAGTGACGAATATGAATACGCAAGTGAGCATGGTTCGGATCTTCGGAGAGCAATAATTGAAACACGCGAGGCATCGGAGACTAATGTACGGAGCGTAGGACAGTTCTCCGAGACGCGTCGCCCGCCACTTATCTTTTCCCCTACCTACATTACAAGCCTAGTAAATGCCACAGCCACCATCCTATCCTCTCCCTCCATAGCGCCCCTATTAACCAAATTATCAGTGTCCCACAATCTACAAACCCCTCTCTGTTACCCCCCCTTACTCTCCTAAGAACTTAAGAACCTAACCTCTACCCCGCGCCGCACTCCCTGCAACAAAGCCAATCCATCCGTCACTGATAACCAACTCAATCATCTGATAAGTGACAAGCCTTGCCCTGTCTTGCCTTGCCTAGATTTGCCTAGCCTGCAGCACGTATGTAATAACAGGCGATCATATAGCCTGGGGAAAGCCGGGTCACAGCATATGTAATGTATGAGCGCAGGTAATGCAGGTTTGTTATTTTAGCCTTAACGAGCGCTCGGGTCGGCTCGTTAGGCAGGTGGGTCCGTGCGGCCGGGCGTTTTGTTCGCTGCGGTCCTCGGTCCGAAACACCTCCGAAGAGGTAACTTTAAAAGTTTAACTTCAAGAAAGTCCTAAGTTTTAGAGAAACATCGTGTCGTGCAATCCTCTGCTGTTTCATGGGGTGATTTGCGGTTTCAGAACATGCGTGGACCTTGAGGTTTGTATGTGTAAGGTAGAGGTACCTAGGGGTGGAAATGCTTTTGAGCTGCACGCGCGTTTTAATGCCGTGATTTACTACCACCCTAAAACCCCTGCTGCTTGTGTATATGCATATATACCTCCTTGTTGCAGGTCGGGAGGCGATCGTATGCAAAGACAAGGCGAGGGCTCGGATTTTTCCGTGGTCGTGAAGAAGAGAGTGATGCTGTGGCGCTGGATGCCAATGTGATGGCTGTTCCAGGTCGACAGGTGGGGTGGGATGTTTGGATCATTGGATGTTTGGGAGATATTGAGAGGTCTGTGGTTGACGTATGCCGTGGTTTGATCAAGTGTTCAAGTGGAGTCTGTGTGTTGGCGTGTAGCTCACCAGAGCCGTGAAGTGCTCGGGTTTGGGTCATGATCGATGGCAGTCCGTCATGCTTGCCTGCTGTCTCTTAAGTTTTAGAGATTTGGGCATGCGTGATATCAAGCCCAATTTATGATGCTTTTTCTCCTTTGTGGCAGTTCTACTTTATATGCGAATCTCTCCTATTTGGCTGTTTCTGTCATTGTCGGTACGAGAATCATCTTGAGCTTTTTAGAGATTGTGTCACTTGTAGAGTTATTAAGATCCATGTTTCAAGTGAGCTATCTTGGATCAACATATCGTTTACCGTTAGTAGAGAATAACTTTCACTTAGAATATGAGTTTTATCGCTTACCTCGTAACTTACAGCGTAGTGACCAGTCAGTCTCCCATTATACCGTGGCCTTATCTACTGTATTGCATTCTCTTTCTTAGTTGTTCCGCGGTTGTCCTTCAACTAGAAGACGAGAACTCTCAGCCCCTTCCGCATTTTTACAGTTGAAATTGCCATTAATAAATTTCTATTATGTCGTTTTGTATGCGGAGTCGTAGAGTTATTATTGTGGATCGTGCCTTTGGCGTTATTATGGGAAATTAGACACCCCTGTTGTGATTCTTGTGATGCCTAGGACGCTTACTCTCTTGCTTTAGTTTGCTCTCAACGTTATTTCTAACTTACCTTGCTTGCTCTTCATTTATCACTAAGTCACTCAAGTCTTGTCACTTAGTCGGATCTCCCAAGTTGCCATTAGCGCTTTATCATGGGTGTATGACAACTTCACAAAGGGCTGCACATTCAAGAAACTCCTGTCCTTCAACCCGCCAGCAATATCGGGCGGGGTATTATTACGTAGGGCCAATATCCCGCTTTAATCTTTAAATCCAACATCATCACGCATGGAATGGCATACGGGTTTCAGAAGGAGGACCACGTTGAATATCTGAAGCTCTACGAGACACAGACTTCCAGGGCCAAGGGATACATGATCGAATTTGCTGATGGAAGAGAGTTGCCTGGGAAGACTTTCATCTGGAATGCTGACAAGGCGTTATTGAAGAATTTCCACCGTATTGATGGCAGTTGGTTTCCGCAGTCCATGAGTATCGTGCGTACTGTGCCTATCTCGGCTGCATCACTTACGAGCCTTCGGTATCATTCCTCACCCTTAATGGATATTTATCTTGGACGTGTAGGGCCACAAGGGTAAAAGACTCCCCGCACAGTGTAACAAGTCCAAAGTTTGTGGACGACTCAACTTTACGGCTTGTGTCCTCCCCCTTGACAATATCTCAAGGGCACTTTCCTACAATGTGCCATACATCGCACTTTTCAGTCCTGGTTGAATCGGATCTGCTTAGAGCATATAATATTCCTCCGTTGCAGACTTACAAGTCGTTCACGGATCTAGCAAATATTATAGCATCCTCGGACACTTCGCCAAGTACCGGCCTGTCGCTGAGATTGTGAAACCGATAAGTATTAAGAATCGCATATCATAAACGAACTAGTTTACTTGACTTAAAGATGCTAGCTAGAGTAGATCTCAAAGAGGCATAACATTTCTAGAGGTATATGGATTTCTCGAGAATTTAAAGACCTCGGCGAGCCGATAACATCCTTGACCGACTTCCTTCTATAATGTTATTGTCGTGAATCTTGACTGACCCGATTAAGACTATCAAACGGAATTTGACCTCTTTCATAAGTCTCTGCAAACTTTCACAGAGTCAAACTGTGCTGACTTCCCGGACGCATGGCAGCGTACCGACTTTCTTCGAAAGCCTTAGATCCTAGTCTCTTACTTTCGGGATATATAAGCCCATCACATTGAATGATAACGTAATAGGTGATCCTCTTATTGTAGTTGCGTAATATGTTGTTAGTTTGGAAGTGAGAGAGGATCTTGCAAGTCAGGCGACAAAGCATAAGCCTTTTTTAGACACCAGTTTATGACCCTATTTTCCTCCAAAATGTGTCAATTTGCTAGGCCCAACTAGCCATTATTATTGGACAAGGATTCTACAAGCTTGAATTTCCGTTATTTGCAGCCTTGTAAATATTGTCTCGTGTCAAACCTGCTCAAGTTGAGAATATCGCTATTTGCTATCCCCCCAAATAACATGACAAAGATGCACTCACATACACACTCTCCACAATACCATAAGCCTGAAAGGTTGGAAGAGGCGTAGATTAATATAATACCGCTTGCACCATTTTCTGATTAAAGGTGGAGGGGGGCTTTTATTCTCTATAACGTCACCCCAACCGGCGCCCTATGTTAATGATATAGAGTTAAGTAATGTCTTAGATATTGTACCTAATATTCCTTAGGCCATAGTTGCCTTGTATCTGGCCTTTATAATAGTATACTTATACTTTCCTAACGCCGCTTGACTCTCTCTAATGAAATATTCCCTCGTCTCAACTTTTCACTGGTGCTTCACGGTATCCTGTGATTCCTATCGAATCGCCCCCAAGGTTAATCATACCAAATAATATTAGCACAGCAGCCACCATCTGCAATATCAACCCTAGCAACTGCCGTTGCCGTAAAAGTCCCATTCCATTTCTTCCCTAACCTATCCTCCTTTCTCGCCAGCTCATTCCCATGATTCTCCTCATTAGTTCTCCCAAGCTTCCAAATCTGCACATACCCCTTCGGTACATCTGCCATAGCAACCCACTCGTCACCCCACGGCGCTGGCGCAACCGCATTCGCGATACCGCCTGTGGTCGTAGTAGGGACCCTCGCTAGTGGATCCTCCACTCTGCCATCACGACCGAGGGCGAAAACAGTGATGAAGCCAGTGTTGGTGGAATTTTGTCGAGCGCGGGCAGTTGCCCAGAGGTACCGGTGATTATGTGAATATTTTACTTCGGCGGACCAGTAGTCGGAGGTGTTTTTTGTAGCTGTGGCAGAGCGGTTCTATTAGGCTTAAGATAGAGGATATCTATTTGAGAATTCGAATGAAATTTCTTCCGTTGTAAATTTCAACGTAGAAGCAAGTGGAGAGTGGTGTCTCAAACCAGAGGTTAAGAAATCTTTAGAATGCATAGAAACCGAGGAAAGATGTTCAGACCAGAAACAAGAAGACAGAGCCATAGGCAGGCGACTCTGTCTTTCGACACAACGGCGTCTCAAGTTCGCCTTCCTGCATACTGCTCACCCAAGGATGGGAGGAAGACTTACTTGGTGGAATAAGTGACCAAGTCCCCGTCTCCTTCACTGGCACCCCTCGCCTGTCGACCTCCAATTCTACAATCTCATTCCCAGCCTCCATGACCACATGCAGGACCTCCCCGTTAGGATGAGCAACTAAATGTCTTGGGTGCTTCCCCTTCTTAGGCATATTGAACATCCCTTTAACGGCCATAGCCCTATCGTCGCCTCCCCATCTCGTACCAGCACCATGTGCCCAAACGGCATCCCCATTCAGATCCGCCGAATAAAGGATGCGATCTCCGGGCCCTAAGGCCAGTCCATGAATCCCCGAGTCATTTTTGTAAGTCCACGTTTGTATAACTTCTTTCAGTGTTCCATTTCTATATGTGGATAAGGCTTGGCCACACGCTTGGGGTCCAGGCCACGACCCCGTATACACGTGATAAGGTGGATGGGAGCTGGACTGGACATAGGCTGCGGTGCGATTATCACAATTGTCTGTCGAGTTGATTGATGCGTCAAGACGGAGGGTGGAATGATCGAGGACGGAGTAGCTGGCCACACTGGCATTGCTGAAGGATGCACCGTAGACGTTGGATTTAGTGCGCTATGCCCGGGGATTGGTTGGCGTCGTCAAGGGATCAATTAGGAAGGAGGAACTTACGTCAAATGTTATCCATGGATGAGTGCCGGCGGCTGGAAGAGTTTTTGTTTTCTTGAGCGTGACGGCCTGGTCATCAAATTCTAGGGCATGGATTGAGAATGGAGGTGAGAGATTCCCTACGAACAGGTGGTGCACAGCTGCAGTAGCGGAAACAATCAACGCAGAAAGCAATACCAAAATATAAGACAACATTATCATAGCGGCTCACTAGAGCGATATTTGACTACGGGATTTCTTGGGCCATCGATGGCTTGGAAAAACTTGGAATTGGCCGATCGCCAGATATAAGGTATTTATTGTTACATTGACTCGTCACTTGCGTCTGACAGCATATGCAAGGTCCCCCGACTTAGCTTGTATGAGGTCTAATCGCTATCAGGTATTTGGTACATAACCAGCCTGATAGGATAAATTGAAATCATAAACAAGAGTCCTGCAAGACATACATTTCAGTCGAAGCCAAGACTTCGCTGGACCACTATGCTTCACCAGATTCTCCTAGCCGCTGTAGAGGTTGCATGATGTTTTTCTGCCCTAGAAAAAGTCGGATTGCGGCATTGCCGATGGCATCTAGAACTACAAAGGGGCCCCATTCTGCAAGCACCCTGAAATCCAATCGCACCTGCTGATATGGATGAGCCCCACTTGTAAAACCCTCTGAAATGCAAATGTTTTGGCTGTTAGAAGAATAGATACAAAACACGGCACGTACTATCCCGCTGCATTTTATACGAGCAGGTTGCTATGAGATACGATCATATGAGTAATAGGCATCTTCTCGGATTTTTGTTGTGTAGCAACTTGAAACTCTCATTTGCAAAGCAACTGCATCAAGTACTTAGCTGATAGGTAGATATATAGTGAATATCTCACCTTTAAGTCACTCAGCTCGTTTACTTAGTAATATGCAAAATGAGGCTGTAGATCTCAGATATTTATCCATAGGGGTGGGAAAGGGACTCACTTGCAGCTCAATAACTTCGGATTGGAGCTGATGGGAGCTTAAAGGGTAATGCGTCCAGGATTCCGATCCTAACGAATGGAACATGTGATAACGAGCATCCTTCTAATTATCCTTTCTAGTACGTACAGGTAGGAAGGGTTGATCCGGGCCGTTCGGGCAGTCGAGATGGGGGCGGGCATTGTACCCAATAGCTCGTCTAATGCTTGCCTGCGAGATATGAGAATCTATGGGAAGAGAGCAGCGCCGTGGTAACATGTCAAGCAGACGTCTTAAGTGGTCATTCCCACATCCATTAGCATTTTTCCTGGTATACCTTCGCCATAATTCTCCGACTCGGCTGGAACCCACCATTATCCGCTATTTCGTAGAGCATTCGTTGGCAGTAAACCTCACTCTTTATTCCTGGCCTCGAGGCCTCGAAGACGACGGGGCCGGTAAATATTAATTCGAAATATTCAGCACTTTGGCGTAGCTGCATTAGTCCACACGATACCAATCGTGGGAACTCGAGTGTAGCTAAGTGGACTAACTAGACTAACTGGACGGTAAGTTGGTGACTCGAGGGTTCGTAGCCTGTATTATTGGAATGGAAATTTTTGGCGCGGTAGAGTAAAAGTCGGGTGCCATTAGGAAGCGTTCTATGCAATAGAGCCAGAGGAAACCATTACGGTATTGGATCATCTCTGCTCAAGCTATCACCATCTGATGCATGGGAGGCGTAGCGGACATTGAGGTCGCTTCTTGAAGCAGCATAGAAGCTGTCAACTTGTCGAGATATTCTGCATTCCCAGCTGTTAGCTAGATATGCTATCGGAGGTCAAGATGGGGGGGAGCAAAGATTTAGATGTATTGAGTGCTTTGGAGAGGTAAGCTTAGCTATGAGTGCAAAGCTACGTACAAAACGGGAGGAACTAAGCCCAAATAGGCTAAAGAGGGAAGACAGTGAATACCTTGCTTCTGGGATATACAGATCCTCAAGATGAGTCTTCGCGCAAATCCTGGACGTCGTTGACAAAACCTCCCCCCAATTTTCACGTAAGTTTTAATATATCCCCAAAGATTTGCCAAATATCTACAAGGACAGAACAACTCGTGATCGTTGTCTATGCACAATCTCAGGTTTCTGCACCATTGCCTTGTCCTATTAAGGCGAAAATCCTCCTCGGAATGCATCTGGCTACTTTTAGAGGTAAGGGACCAAAACCCGCCCCCCTTTTATAAACGATTTTATAAGTCAACTTAGTCAAGCCTTGACATAGTTTATAATAATAAAGAGCCAGAAACCTTGCGGTTATAAAAAGTTCCGTCAGAGATATTTAGTACGCCACTAGTTTTTGACCAGTTCCAGTTCAATCGAAAGCCAGAAGATGGAAGGACGGCTCTACAAGTTGGGCACCCACAGGTGAACGGTCTCAAAACAGCTTTAGCAAGTCACGATTTATACGCCCAAGACAAACATTTACACCCAGGCGCCACTATCCGCTTTTCGACATCCGCGCTCTATAGGCAGATAGGATACAACTCCACGTTTGCGGAGACATCTACGAGCTTCCGGCGGACCAAACTATCCGGTAGCTTCGTGGTACGATCGTGACATGCTCTCAACAGCGTACCAGCATCGAAGAGAATGCTATCTATTAAAAGAAGCATGACTGCTAACAATTCTGTGGCTAATGTTCTGCATCGCACGCCTGATCTGCTATTACCGTAGAACGATAGAAGTTGGAACACAGGGTTTCCCCGCAAGCTTGCATCCGGCCGATGTTAATACTTCACTTAGCCGCCTGCATTTGTAATCTTTTGTCTATTCCATCATTCTTGAATCTTGATTAATATGATAATATGGGTTATATAGTAGAATGTCTTACATGAAAAGTTAATATACAATTTCCACCTTCCAAAAGAGCCAACGGAGATGCCGGAGGAAGGAATATACCCTTCAAGCTAAGTTACACAAAAGTTATGTAGGTTATAACTTATAAGACACCATTTCGACCCTCAAAAAGTAGCTTATGCTAACCACAAAATCTCTCCTCTACTAACGATGAAGTCCCAAGTCATAGCCTGTTTTATCTCCCTGGCTGCGGTGGTATTATCTCACGGGGGTATATTTTTCTATATTATTGACGGCATCAGATATGCCGGGTGAGTTTCACTTATTATGTAGTCTAAAGATGGAAGCTAATATAAATAGAAACACATGGCTTCTCGATGCTTATGCGGGGGGTGTATATCCTACTCCCGATCCACCTCCTCCAAGTATCCAACGACGCTGGTATTACGCGCCGATTTTCGACCCAATGAGCAAAAACATGACCTGTAGTTATGATGGAGCCTCCACGCCAACCGCTCTCCATGCTACTATTAAGGCAGGCAGCAACATCTCTACAGATTACCAAAACCCCAATCGGGCTGACTCCTGGCCCAATGACTGGAACCACTCTGAAGGACCAATGCTTGCATATATGGCTGCATGCCCAGGCGAATCATGCGAAGGCTTTGACGGAAGTGGCAAGGTCTGGTTCAAAATTGACCAGACGGGGTTGGCGCCTAGCGCAGTAGATCTGCGAGGCCCATGGATACAGCTGTACACCATCTCTAGTTCTCTCCAAGGCCCGGGTTATACTGTAACAATTCCCAAAAACCTCAAGCCCGGTAATTATTTGATCAGACATGAGATTATCATGGTTCGGAGCAAGCCACCGCAGTTTTATCCAGACTGTGCACAGTTGACTGTAACTGGAGATGGAACTAAGTTTCCGGGAGATGAATATCTAGTCAGCTTTCCAGGAGCCTATTCACTCGAAGGTACTATGAATTTACTCGAAAGGACCTTTTGAAGAAAGTGGCTAACGCAATATATGATAACAGATCCAGGACTTGCTATGACAAATGATTGGGTATGTATTAGAGCGGCGAACCCATTTGATACAGGCATCTGAGATGCCGCATCTCACACTTTAGAGCGCATTTGAGCGGTATTGGCTGACTTTAAAACGTTATAGTTCGCCCCTGGTCGTAATCCTGTGTTACCTGAATGGGAAACTTTAGTCAGTCGGATAGCCCCCCATGCAGTTGTATCAATCGTACTGACACGAGTAGGATTATCCATTCCCGGGACCCCCTCTCTGGACCGGAGAGTAATCACGCACATTATCATTGATTTAGTCACTAGGTTGCTAACTTGCTGCATTTCTATGTTAATCTATATGCCAGCTAGTGTGATCACATCTTGTTTATGATTATGCCGGATTTATGTGGTGGGATTATAGGGGTTTTAAGAGTACAATTGTCTCCAGGAAAACCTAGTTTAGTCTAGTTGCGCCTGGAAGATTCGTTAAGCTTACGCAGAAACTTTTAAACCCCTTCAATGAGCCCTTGATATATGTTCCCACGGACTGATATGTTTTAACCTCCTTATCGACCCCAAACCTGATCTGAAAGCGCTAAAAAGACTCACTAGGAGCATGATGTTTCTTCGCATAAATGTATTCTAGCTATAGCAGAAAACGAACATCTGCTGCGTAGTATCTTACGATTTATAGTCGTAGCGAACTATAAGATCACTATGTTTGTGCATACTACTAGGCCAAGACCATAGTATTCCGCGTAGCCAAATATACACAAACACGCTTTAAGAACTATATATAAGAGCATGTTAGAATACAGATTGGTGTTACTAAGCCAGGCTGCGCGAAATCACGCCCTATATAACAGCATATGATACGGCCTATACTCTTATAAATTATAATTAGATTGATCGTCCTGATCTATTAGTTAGGTTACCCCTACTTCGACTATTTTGTACTTATACCACTTGGCTTATCCGTTGGCTTATAATCCCAACAACGATCAGCGCCGCTCCAATCGGTTGGTTGTTGGCGCTGTTTCTGGACAGGTCAGCACACGAAGTCAGCGATTGAACCAAGCAACGTCACAAGTAACTTGTCCATCGTGTGGCTCATGTCCACCACAAATATGCCATGGAATATATATCAGCGGCCAAAGTGCTGTTTCAATGCCCCTCATCTCAAACCTTTTTCCTGATAACGCTGATTAAAATCATTAGATGCTCTTGCTATCTCTATCTAAATGTAGCTCTAGGCAACTTCCACAAACCTTTACAACAAATTGTTTCGAAGACGTAGTGCCCAACCTTCGCTCAAATGTGTTCCTCGATTTGTTTTGCAACGAAAAGTATTGCTTCAGCCTTTGATAGACCTGTAACATGCTCTAGTCTCCGTTATCATCTAGCAATGGCGGGAACGATGTCATCATCCAGGGAAGCCCCCTCATCGGATCTCTAGCAAACTTCCAGAGGAGCCAAAGCCAACTACCCAACAGCGTTTTAAGGAATTTGATCCACGGGGAAAAGCATTTATAGTTACGGGAGGTGCCAGAGGCCTCGGACTGGCTATGGCGAAAGCTCTTGTTGAAGCCGCCGGAAAGGGTATCTTTAAAATGCTTAATTTGTCCCGACATCCTCAATGTTAACATAACATCTCATTTAGTTCACTGCTTGATCAATTAGAGGCGCCCGACGAAGAGTTTAATTTAGCAGAAGCTCGCGCATGTGGGGACTTTGGCGGTTAGCTGCACTACCGTCAGTTGGATATTCGTGACAATGGAGCACTCAATGATACCATATCACGCGTTGCTTCTGTAGACTCGAGAATAGACGGTTTGATCGCTGCTGCAGGTATGCAGCAGATCAAGGCTGCTGTGGAATATACAATGGATGAGATTCGAGAGGTGTTGGATATCAATTACTCCGGGGTCTTCCTTACGGCCACCGCGGTTGCTAGGGAAATGGCAAAGTATAAGTGTAAGGGCTCGATGGTACTGATCGCTAGTATGAGTGGTTTCGTGGCTAATAAAGGGTTAATATCACCGGTATACAATTCGTCAAAGGCCGCTGTAACCCAACTTGGCAGAAACCTAACGATGGAGTGGGGAAAGATCCGGGAAGATGGTTCGGGGGGCATCCGTGTCAACTCGTTGTGCCCCGGCCATATCGAGACGCCTATGGTCAAGAAAAATTTCGAGCAAGAACCTGGATTGAAAGAAATTTGGCTAAAAGAGAATATGCTTGAGAAGCTTTCTGCGCCTAAAGAATTTAGAGGCGCAAGTCTATTTCTATTAAGTGAAGCTAGTAGCTTTATGACAGAGGCAAGTTTAGTCACAGATGGTAAGCATACGGCTTAGTAAACAAGCCATATCACATATATGTATGATTACAAGGGCTAGTGACACGCAAGATGGCATCAAAGCCCGATATCTGGCGATGGACTCGTCATGATACCTAAATATTAATAAAGCAGTTAATTGACCCTTTTGTATCCGCCGCACTTGACCAAGCCCCGATGTTTTAACTTAGGGCGCCAGCTTGCTTGCCTTAATTAAGTTAGAAATGTTGACTTACGGGCCATCTAATTGACCAATCGGAAGAAGTACTAACAAGCTAGGCGTGACAAGCAAATTACTAGATATGACCAAAACTCCACTTTGTTCTGGAGCAGCAGGCACAAGAGGATATCGTCCAACACGCACCCCACAGCTGTATCTAGCCAACCCCCCATCAAGCTAGCCTTCTCTCCTCCCTAGACGCCACAATACAGACCTTTGCCCCCGTTCCAGTGCTATAGGAGGCCGTTGTAATGTAGGATAACTATAATTGACACGAAAATTAAGATTGATTATAGTTAAGGTTGACAGATGAAAATAACTGGAGTAGACTGCAAGGGCCGTGGGTTGGCTGACTATGGTATGGTCGGAAACTGTTGATTGTCTTAGAGGCAAACTTGAAATAAAACATATGAAGGAAGATATTTCGCAAAATTAAAGTTAAAGCCAACATTAGGACCCAAGGGATCCTTCACAAGAGAACGAAGCTGATGCCTCGGTGAGAATTTGGCATATTGCGCGGAATCTGTTTGAGAGGGACGGATGATGACTTTCGACGGTGCCTCTAGGCCACAACTCTTAAGGATAAATGAGGAGTGGGGTTTGCCTTGCAAAAATAACTAACTAGCCATGGTTCCGAGGCCAAGTTGGCTCGACTTGATTCCCATCTCGTGAGATTTGGATAACATCGTGGAATTTCATAACTGGTTTGAAGGACGAGATCACCGACACGAGTATCTCGAGTCCTTTCGAAGCACTTGCTAAGTTCCTGTTGTCAGCTTCTTCAAGGTATTTGGGTAGGCTGAAATTTTTGAGAAGGGGTTACAACCATTCGATATAATAACTACGAGGTGGTGGGAAGGGGGCTCCGTGAGTTAAACCACAAACTTTGAGGCTGTATAGAGCAGCAGTTTCCAAAAAGCATGGTACGTAGTATTTTCATCTAATCATCTCGAGCACCCAACAATGAGCAAAATCCCATTCTAGAAATCCCAAGTATACAATGCCTATAACATGACTAAATCTCCATTCGATCCATGAGCCGTCGTGGGGTGGTATATCTGGTTCGGCATATTTTGATTGACCACGTACTGCATTTCCCCTCTGTCAACAGTCGGGCTACCTCCGAACCCCTCTTCCTGCCCATTAATATTCATTTGTGCCATTTGCTGGCTTCCCACTCCTGCAAAGAATTCGTCCGCGGCGTCTACTGCAGCAGCGAGGTTATCGTTGCCGTTGCTTTGTGGTGGTCGGATCGTGGGTTGATCACCCATCCCAAGCGTTGAAAGAGCTTTCTGTTCAAAGTCGGTTGCAGTAGGTAGGGTGTGCTTTTGCAGTGCTGGGCTATCCACGAGCTTTCTTGGCCGTGCTGATCGGAAGACTTGTTGTACTGGTTTGAGGTATACGGTCGCAAGGGTTCCAACATTCAAACACATCTCCTCTAGAGTCACTGGATCAAGCTTCTCAGACTCGGCAGTGATGGCTGGTTTCTCGCCCATTACAATCTCCTTAGCGGTTGCCATGTCGGATGAGAGAAGTCGCCAGTACATGTAGCCCCTGTCTCTTAGATCTGGATTATCTGTATCCTCGGTTGCCCATTTTAGGACCTTGGGAACAAGCTCCTGTCCCTTTGTTGGCCTTTGAATGAACAGCTTGACAGTGGCTGTAAGCAATGCGAGTTGGACCTCCACAGGTTCATCCGCAAAAGAGTAGAGGAAGTCGTCTAGAAGGACGTCCGAGTTTTCAATACGAGAAGCGTATTGGCCAATGACCCAAATCATCGCCGACTTGGCTTCTGGTTCATCCAACGAGTCGAGATTCTCACAGAGTGTAGAAATAATCGACTCGTATTGATTGGGGTATTTTCGGAAGATATTGCGAATCACCACCGTTGCTTCTTGCACGATGTATGTGACTTTCGTGGCTACAAGCTCGAGCAGCGTATTAATGCACTGCCTAGCGGCTGGTTCAATCTTGATAGCCAGCTTTCCAATTGCACGGACAGATTTGCGGACAAAATGTACGTCAATCTCAGTAGCATATTCCCGTAATTCCGTCAATACTTCATCGATATTCTTTTCCGTCGCCAACATGAAGATCAGTTCTAATTTGGTGACCTTCACATAGATTGGGTCATTGTACTTGCAAAAAAACACGCGAATGTCGTTTCGAAGGACCTCGGGCCGCCGTTGCAAGATTAACAAGGCATTTCGCAAAGCGAGATATTGCACTTCTGGTCCTTTGGCTAGTAAGGTGACGAGTGGCGGTGAAAGCTTTCGACATAAGACAGATATCTGTTTTGGATCCGCGATATAGTTCATCAGGTAGAGAATGACTCGTATGCATGTGAGGACCACAGCCGAATTTGAGTGGGATAATCGTGGAGATATTCGCTCTGCAAGGAGCAAAGCTTCAGATGACTCTTGAGGAACGTAAGACATTAAAGCTTCGAGAATATACGTCTGGCCCCACCTGTTGAATGTATTTAGTATCTGCATAAAATATTGATTTGGGAACCAACATACTCTGAACAATCTGGCAAGATCTGAACCATTTTTGATGCATTGCCATAATCGATAGTGAGCTTGATTGCGTCACTCCTCTCCCAGATGTCCATGAGACTAGCAAGTGCACTTGCCACAACAGTTGGATTGTCATCTCTCAACATCGAGTTCAGTCTCTCAATAAGATCGGAGCTCTCCACAAGGTGCCTGTCGTGATCATATAACTTGGCAACACAGAACGCTGCTGTTTTCCGCACATATGGATCGGCATCTCGAAGGAGCTGCTTGGTAGGCGGCACAGTAGCTTCGACAAATTCCTTAACATGTATATAAGACATCGTCCGTAGAGCTAATGCTCTTACTAAGGGATTCGAATCGTGCATATCCTGTACTAGTCAGCAACATCCCGGTTGAATGCACGCTCTACTACATACCTCTTCGAGTGTCGGGAGCGCCTTCAATGCCACCTCCGGCTTCATGCGGGCATAGTTCACAAGGAATAGAAAACACCTGGTGCTAGTCAGCATCGGTACCACGGTCAACCAGACGTGCCCTACATCTTCTTGATCTCCAAGCTGGGTATTTGCATACATCCCACTATATCTGGGAACAAAGCCACCATATCATTATTGCTCATGGTCATGTTGGCCACGATCTTCTTTAGGGCGATCTTCTTCGCCGCATGGTTCTTGTCCTTCTTTCCGCCGCTGTTTAATTCCTGCCGTAGTTCTGCAACTTTGCCCTGTGGAGATTGAAAGTCTGGTGAGCGGAAGGGTCCATAGGCGGACACCGGAACATAGTAAGGAAGAAACATTGGGGGGGATAGTAGTAGCTGCTTTCATGCGTTGTACTGTACTGGTACTGTACGGCCAAGTCGAGCAAGCCTTCTCTGTTGCCCGTAAAAGGGAGATAACTCTCATAACCAGAGAGTTCCAGCAGATTCATGTCCAGGAAGCGTTCGCAGTAGTTGCTGGGACCAACACCTTGTGCTGCAACAAAGGCAGCAGAATAAGAAAGAACGTACTCGTGCAAAGAGCTTTGCGTCTCCCCCGCCTGAACTCATACTGTGCAAAGCCTGATCTCTGTTTCGTCTCGAGAGGCTTGTCTCGTCTTGTCTCGTCCAGTCCTTATGTGTGTTCTTATGTGTTACCCCTCCCCTCCAGTATTCAGCCAACGAGAGCGGTTCTTGGGGCTCTCCTTTGCTGCTCGGGAACGCGCAGATGCAGCACCGAATCTGTCACATGCGCCACTATCTCCGCCAGCAAAAGCTGCTATCGGGTCGCAGAGGAAGAGCCATGGATTCGGAGGGATTGAAGGTGTTGGCAAGACGATGTTGAAGGTTTAAGGAATTGTCGGCAGCACGCGGACTTGATCAGGGGTCTGGGCCTGGTTGTGGTTCTGGGGCTGCTATTATTGCAGTTAGTGCACGAGTAGCAGCGTCTAGGTAAGCTTACCGTGCAGCGCTGTCAGTAGCACTACGCACGCACGCCTGCATCTCCACGTCCGCCACCACGATTGTCTCCAGATATATCTACACCTCGTCCGAAATCCTCCTCTCAAACGCCGATTTATCGCGTCTCTCATCCTCCGGTGTACCTCCCAAATATAAGGTCCAGGCCACGCCGAAGATGGCTGCTCCTCCACCACCACCGCCGCAATGGGTTATCGATTTGAACACTCCACCCGCCGCAAGGCCAAAATCAGCTGGAATCGTTGACCCCCCAGGATACACGGCATCATCTACAGGAAGCAAAGCACGTTCTCCTGTGTTCCTCGTCCTATCTGCTACTAGCGCTAACCTACACCCAGAAGCAAGTATCCTCGAAGACCCCAGCTCGCGCACCTCCAACGACCGAAGAAATGGACGTCCTCAAGCTCAAAAAGGCATGGGAAGTCGCGCTCGCACCCGTCAAACAGCTCCCGATGACCGCGATCATGATGTACATGTCCGGAAACTCCCTCCAAATATTCAGTATCATGATGGTACTTATGGCGTTCAAGAACCCCTTCATGGGGCTGATGGCTACGAACCAAGCATTCGAGAGGTTTGAGAGCAAGGGGACCCGTGCGAAGTTGATAATGGTTAAGGGGGTTTATGTTGCGATGCAGATTTTGGCGCTGGCTTTGGGGATTTGGAAAGTTAATAAGATGGGACTTTTACCGTGAGTATTTGATTCGGACATAGGATTGAGTATGCGCTAATGAATATATAGGACTACACGATCGGATTGGCTGGCTTGGGAAACTGTGAGGGATCCAATGGAGATTGCGATACCTGCATTTTGATACCTCAATATAAGAATATATTCTTGAGCATCTGGATTGTCTCAATACCTTTCGGACGAGTGCGAGGCCTGAATATCGATTGATCGCGGGGGACTATATCCAAATCACGTCTGGAGCGGTACTAAGATGTGCTTGAAAGTAGGAAACTAGAGCCCATTATCGTAAACACCAGGGCAGGAAACGATACTTTGTATAACATGGAGGAAGCTAAGACGGATGCGCTCGGAACCGCTTCCATGTATTATCACTCATGAAGAGGCACAAGAAAATAGAGAGGAGATTGATCACTTCCATTTCTTTGCATCACCACGCACCCTCTACCCTAAGGCCTAGCTATGTCCCTAAATGCGAGAGCATGGACTTGCCCTCCCTAACCATGTGCAACAAGGCCCCCAATCGCATCATTACACGCTATGCTTGTTTTATTCCGCTAGTTTTAATACATGTGGTTATTATACATTGTCTTGGCTCTCATGACTGCGTCCGAACAGGGTGGATGAAGAGGTGATTTATTCGTTGATCTTCGCGAGAAGTCTACGGAAATGATAAGTCAGTGGTGGTTCGGTTGATACGGGGAGTGCTAGATAGACTTACTCATAGTCCCGGAAGAGAGAGTATTCTTGTTCTCCGACCTTGACGGGTGATCCTCCATACTAAATAACACCATCCGTTAGCAAACTGACCATATAACCGTGAAACCCTTGACATGCACGCTCCACATCCCAATTCAACTTCCCCAACGGCCCTCTCCCTCTCGTGCACGAAGATCCAAACTTACCTGAGGAATCAAAACCTTATCACCTGGCGCAACACTGCAAGCAACTCTCTTTCCATCCTTATCCAAACCTCCGGGGCCAACAGCAAGGACCTTTGCCTCGTTCAACTCCTTGACACTAGATTCTGGGAGGAAGATGCCGGATGCGGTCTTAGCCTCTGCCTTGATGCGCTGGACGAGGACACGGTCCAGGAGAGGGGCGAGAGACTTGATAGATTTGAGAGCTGTCGACTGCAATGCCATGTCAGTATCCGTATATTAAAGTTGCAACCTGGAAAAGAGCAAGGAGAGATGGGTTTTGCGACAAGGTGGTATCCTCATATTCATCCGTGAATAGATGGAGGACTTTTCCATGTGGGCAGATCAGATTGGGGAAACATACCATTCTGAGAGATGTTTGGAGATTGAGCTACTGGTTCTTAAAGGGAGTGATTGTCAGTGTTGGATTAGAAGAATGCGAGAGTCGGTTTGTCTGGTTGTCAAAAAGAAAGCGCAGATGTTCCGAGCTTCGAGGAGCTTCTACCGTTCTGGAGACTTTTTGCTAGCCGAGTGCCAGGGGTTTTGGCTCCGGGCGCCGTGTCACATGACGAGGTTTGTTTTGGCTCATACCATATTAGTTCGAGACTAGATCCCTTCGAAGTAATCAATAGGTAGACATAAGATATAAAGGATCTCGGATTAATTTTTTAGTAGAGTTGGTATATTATAATGCATTGCAAATGAGGTACAATTTCAAAACGCCTTATATAGAGCGGTTTGTGTTCCCAGCCTCTGGCCCCAAGTCCTGGACCTTCTTTATTCCTCGAATTTACAATATAACCCACCCTATGCCATTTTGCCAACATGTAATCTAAGCCAATGCAAACCCGGACAATCCAGAGCCCTCTAACACCGTCAGCCGCCCAATGGAAATATTCATCCAACTCGGGATATCAAAACTGGAAATAATCACTTCGCAGGCTGTGGAGGGGCCGCGGGAGGTTCTAAGGTATGCGTGTGTGTCGGGGAGGGATATACCGGACCAGCATAATCTTGTCTACAGATTGTGGTCCCGGAAATCCACGGATCAGCAAGAACTTCATCCATCGTCGCTCTCTTTTTAGGGTCGATTTCCAGCATACGCCCTATAATATGCCTACTCTCCCGAGGAAGCAGACGTAGGAGGCGCCATGGGCCCTTAATGACCTCTGGTTTCTTCTCTGGTTCCGTAGTGGTAGCTGTAGATGGGCGCCCATTGGCTGGTTGCTCGGCTTTCTCCGTCACCGATTTCGGTGCTGGGGTGGATTCTGGAACGACGTCTCTGTCTGGGGTGTCTAGACTTGTTCTCGATTTTGATGGAACTCCTGTGGATCTCATTTCTGTCCCAGGAGTTGGCGCTGAGGCGAAAAGTTTGTATGAATTGTCGGTAATTCGGGGCATCTTCCACGGAAATCGCCTCAAAGACATGCAGCAGAAGATGATGGCGAGAGACCAGATGTCGGTAGGCTGCGGGTCATATTTTCTCTCATCATAAACTTCGGGAGCGAGATAGGGATCCGAGCCAACAATTCCTAGGATCTATTAGCAAAGGTTACTAGATAGAAGGGTAATACCATGCTCACCAGAAGCCAGCATAATCCCATTCTCAAATGGGTACTTGAACACGCTTGCACTTCCAAAATCGATGATCTTCATGATCCCATACTCGTTCACCACGACGTTATCGAGTTTCATGTCTCTATGTGCCAGCCCCATACCATGCAAGTATGTGACACCACTAAGGATTTGCAAAAAGGAACAGGTGATCTCTTCCCTCGACATCTTCCCCGTCATCACAATCGCAAACAGGTCAAACGGCGCATACTCCATCACCACGTACCACCGTCCTTTCTCCTGTATAATATCTAATGTATCAATAATGTTACCATGATGTAGAGTTGATCCAATGCAGAACTCGGCAGTGACTTTCTTGGCATATTCCCTCTCGGTCTCGTAAGAATGTCTCGCTCTAAATTCCTTGACCGCAAACGTTGTGCCATCAGTCGCTCGCTTCATCAACCGCACAGAACCACCAGCTCCGGCACCTAGGACCTTTCCAAACTTGCCATATTTAGATGCCAACCCATGGGTATCATCGAACGGCAGCTGTTGGGGTGTCTTGTGGTGCGGTGGGGTTTGCGTCCCAGACCTATACGACGGGGCAGGTGAAGCTCCTCTCTTTGCCCTATGGCGGCTGCCGATTTTTAGGAATCGTTTAAGCTCTAACATCGATCCCGATGTTCGAAGGCGAGACGCAGAACTGTCGTCTTGCGTTATATGAGATTTTTGGCCCCCGCTGAATATACTGGGCGGCTTTCTATCCTCCTTATTCAGTTCGGCAGTACTTCTGGACGATCGAGGAAGGGGTGGGTTATTGTTCTGGCGATGCTTTGAGCCTAACGCCGTAAATTTAAACCTCTGATCAATCGCGTCGAGGTTCTTAGCCTGTGGCGGCCGTTTATGGGCCGCATATGGGTCGTTCGCGTCTCCTGCAGGAGTGAAAGGTCTACTGTAAACCGAACCGGTTGGTATTCGGGTCGGGCTGTGTTCTCTGGATGCTGGCATAGAAGCCCCGCGTGTGCTAGGACCGATGTAGAATGCACCGTGATGTTTCCTATGCGCATTCGATAAGTCTGCTGATATACTTGATCTATCGGTTACTTGGCTAGAGGTATTTGGCCGAGAATCGTCCAGATGTGTAGTAGACGGGGAGGCACTGGAGGTTCCAGGCGGTGAGATTTGAGGGGTGATGGCGCTGGGGTCTTCCTCAGCCTCCACTTTTTGAAGAGCCGCGCCCTTTCCCGTTCCCTCATTAGCATCCCGGGACCGTGTAGCAGCAGGAGTGATAGGCGGCGAGTCCATCAATTCTGGTCGAGGGCTTTGGTGAGGTGAGGGTCGACCAGACGAGCTTTGTGTGTTGAAACGACTAGGTTCGCGAGAGCCATCGTCAGTTGAGGAAGGAACCTGCCAGGCAAAAATATCAGCGACCAATTCAGCGAGCACGAGAAGATGAAGCTATGTAGAGATGGATATCAACGATCCCAAGGCAAGAATATCGGTCTCCTCTGGAGAAGCCTCCTCACCAATGGTGGGGGTTAACTCCGAGGATCATAGTTCGACAACCGCGCAAGGACAAATCATCGAAGAGTGCATTGGAGAGCCCAGCACAATTATACACCCTCCTGAGAATAAGTTGTCCCGTGATAAGTGAACTCAAAGCTCCAGTGCCCACATTCTCCTTGTTCATCGGTATATACGATCCATAGCATCAGTACTGAGAAAGCACACGTACCCTCGAAGCTGGAAGAGACACTGGTTCAAAGACAAATTGACTCGCTCGGCGTTCTTGTAGGTGTGGCAGCTGGAATGATCCCGCTATATCCGTGTACCTGTCATTCTCCGAGGCGGATAGAGTACGTGTTGGGAGGGTGACGTTAAGCCCTTCAAGAGTCTGGGGCTCGATATCCTCGGTGGTAGACGCGAACCGTACCGCTGGCGATGCTCCGTTTCCATGGTCTGGGTCAAGATTGGATGGAAGGGAACCGTCGGAGGAGCCTGTAATAGAGGGTTCTTCAGCAACTGCGTCCTGTGCACTCCAGAGCACTATGGCGTAATGGATTCGGACGCGGATGAATTGTAAGCAGACTTACCAGGCGGCGCTCCGGCGAGTTTGTCCTTGCCCTCCTGGGGAGCCATAACAGCACTCGTGGGAGGGGTCAAAATAAGGAGAGTGGCTTTGAAAGTGGCCCAAAGCCGCCGTTGTTGCGATGATGTTGGCGGGGAGCAACTGTCAAATCTATGGAGAGAAATTCGTAGTCAGTGGTGGGGCTAATCGCTGACGGCGCTGTCGGGAGGTGCTCGAGTTAAGCCGCCGCCGATAAAGAAATGCGCCAATCGACTGCACGCGGCGACCTGGATAGACTTTTTCTTGCCACCGACGGTGTGTTTTGAGGGACGGGGAGGCCCTCTCCAAGCCTGGGGAATCGCCGATGGACTACGAAAGTTCTTGTATATGTCGGCGGTGGGAAAGGGAAAGGGAAAGTGACTGTATTTCATCATATGGCCCATGGACTCGAACTGCACGCTCCACTGCCGGCCCACCCAAGCGAGCGCCTAGAAGCTACAAGTTGTATATGTACAGGTACTTTGCTTCGTACAGTCCGTACTCGGTGCTAGCTTGCGATCTACACCGTCCACCGAGCACGGAGGCAGGTAAATGGGCAGGGTACCTAGGTGCTTTGTTCCTACGACCTAGGCAGTGCCTCCAAGAACCATAAGAATAATTGAATTAAAACGCGGAGAATTAGCCGCCACGAGTAGATTGCAGCCGCATTCAAAGAGCCCATTGATCCTGACTTAATCTAACCCAACAAGTGTCAAAGATAATAGCGGCTTCAAGTTGGCGTTGCGGCCTCTACTCCGTGCTCTCTGAGTCTCTACTCTGTCGAGACCTAAAGGTACAGGTACATCCATGTGCTTATCCCTTCGTACCCCTCACCGTCCCTATCGAGGTACCTAAATGGGCCGCAAAGCCGGCTGCTTCGGACTGCCTTTATGCCGATTTCGACGTCTGCCAGATTCTACCTATCAACAATAACGTGTCCAGTGAACAGTACGGAGAACAAGTAGTGTCTAGGCACCATGCGTCGCCCATGCTTGCAGACAAACAGGCTTGCAGACAAACAGGCTTGACCATTTGCGAGCCATTTGGCCGCATATCCGGGCTCTATCCGGGCTCTATGGCTATGGCTATGGCTCGGCAAGCCTTCACGCCCTACTTGACACTTACCAGCAACGCTTGACGTGAAAGGGCGTCTCGGGGTTTCCATCGGCGCCGGTATATGCAAGCCAGTACGGAGTACTTCGTGTTCGTATATACTATGTACTGTGCACTATGTACTCCCTAATAATCACAAGGCTTTACCAACCGAGGTTCGCCAGACCTCGCTACAGTAGCTATAGGAGATTAGATCTAACAAACGTTTAGTCGAAGACGCCTCCTAGCGTAGCCAGAGACAGTCAATGTTGACCTACGGAGTAGGCGCGTTTGTAGAAACCAGGAAATGGCATAGCCCTGCATACCTAGGCCAGGCACATAGGGTAATCTTCGGCGCTTTATATACATACTAGGTGCCTATATATACATTTTACTCTGTAGCTACCTTATGTACGAAGTATGTGCATGGAAATCATTTCTTGAGGTAAACCACACAATGGAAGGAGGCCCGGAAAGAAAACCCATCGTTGATAGAGGGAAACAATGTATTGTTGGTTCGTCAGTCCCCAGCTACTCTACATTGTACTGTACAGTATTATACATGCAACAACATTGGCTCCTTTTCCGTGGCAGAGACCAATACCCAAACGCCGCCGCAATCGATGCACCCGATCCTAATTTGGAGGACCACAAAAATGTCGTCAAAAGGCGCCGACAAGATCTTTCTCCACACCCGTACCACGATGCGCAAATAGCCAAGTAGGCTTATACCTAAGCCGACTCCAATGGCTTAGGCCCGAAATCTAGATCCCGGCGCAAAGCACAATATCCCCCAGATACACCCTCCTTAAGGCTTAACCGCAACTCCAATAGTTTTCGCCTGCGCAATAACGCTTTTACAGAGCCCCTCCAAGCTCAACCCGCTCAACCTCATTTCACTCTGCTTAATCTTCGCAATTTCATAGACATGTTTGAGGCTGACCTCCCCAATAATCTGGTTTCCCGTCTTGCCCTTGAGCTTTCCTTTGACCGGCTCAACTTGCGCAGCGCTTAAGAGTAGATATGATGTTGCAGGTGTGCGGACTTCGAAATGAAAGCTTCGGTCAGGTCGGACGGTAACACGTACGGGAGTTGGTGTCCCTGTGACCATATGGGCTGTTCTCGCGTTGAACTCCTATTGTCGGACGTCAGCGGATGCCAATTGATAAACTCTGGGTTGTCTTCAAACTCGAGAGTCGGAAGGGGAGGCAGCAGAATAAATCTATTATGGCAGCTGCCAGGGGAGAGAGCTTACTTTGCAGAAATCCATAGATTTCACACCTTTGCTTCCCAGCGCAGGGCCAACAGGAGGACTTGGGCTCGCCTGCCCAGCGCCGACAATCAACTTCACAACCTGATCCGTAACCGCGCGTGCTTTCGACATTTTGATGTGGGTCGTTGTTGAATCCGGAGCTCGACTTCAAGATTCGCGAAAAATAACCACCCGATGACAGCCTTGCTTGAATGACTAAGCGATGTTTTGGTCACGTGTGTCACCCAACACAAATCCCCCCCTTTTCAAGACCTATTTCAAGAGAAAAATTAATTCAAAGGCATGATTGTCATTTATGGTAATAGTAGAATATAGACAGTTGGTTAGGAAGCCTATTAGGAAGCCTAAAGAGAGGTAATCCATGTATGATTCAAGACATAGATCACGATTGAATTGGCGCTGAGCAAGGAACACAGAGTTTTACCAGGTATACGAGGTTTTATTCCAGTTTATCTTCAGATGCTTACAGACCGGCATTAATCAAGTTAGGTAGTTGGTTCCATTGGCCATTAAAATTGCTGGTTAAATTCAAATTCGCACTCAAGCCCAGATTGTCGGGTTCACAAATCACCATGGCATTTTCTTGTGGTGAGATAGGTGGGTGACACAAGCGGTTTTGGTACTTCAGTTCTTGTTCATAGAAGTAGGAAGTCCTATCTTGGTAAACCGGTTGGCCGGAAGTAGATATCCGGGAAATATAAAAGTAATTGGTCGAGAGGCAACCTTAAATGTCCTTTTTGCGGCATACCAAAGTAAGCACGTTAGTATTAGGAGCGAAGACCTTTATTATTGACCGAATATGGACGGCATCTGGCTCCTATTCCAGCGAGTCGCCAAACGCCAGATTTGTCTTGCCGCTCTGGCTGAATGCGTAGTGGGAATTTCGAGAACTCGCGCTTATGAAAAGGAAACCACTGTTTCCGATGAATCCGGGTACGATCATCGGGCATCTGCCCTAAATAAATTGCGCTGGGCGTGGGCATGGACTCAAATCAAGATCCATAGAATCGGGAGTTACAGGATCACAGCATTCGATATAGAGGCCGAGAGTTGTTCTACTCCGTAGATTAGCATAATTTTTAGCGATGTTGAAGTGGTGGAGGTTGTGGAACACACTCCATGGCGGGGCAATGGTGGGGGTGGAGGCCGATCTGAGTTTACCCGGCCATTTAACGTGCAAGCCAAGCAGGCCATGATATTTAAGGGTATATATTGTCCTAAAAAGCCCTCTGCCCCAATCGGCATGCCAGCTCCAATCAGGCTGAATTCGACCTGTTGACGTCGGAGGTAGTGAGAATGGAGAGCTACACACACGAGGCGTGCCACTGCGTGGTGTACAAATACGAATACATTCCATCTTTAGTTTCCACTCCTCCCAAGAAAGTCGCAACTAATTTGGCCCTGAACACGCTGAACTCCTACGAACAAGGAAATACCATATCAATTATTCTCGGAACAAGCAAATTCCTCAAAAATGTCTAACGGATTCCTCCGCTGTGAGGGGGATAAGGTGGTTGATGGCAAGGGCAATCCTGTTGTGCTCCGTGGTGCTGCATTGGGAGGATGGATGAATATGGAAAACTTCATGTTAGTACTCCTCAGAAGTTCTATATTATTATCATTACTCACATTTCAAAGCACTGGGTATCCAGCTCATGAGTTCCAACATCGCGCAGCCATGCTCCAAGTATTAGGACAGGAGAAATACGAATTCTTTTTCGACAAGTTCCTAGAGTATTTTTTCATGGAGGCCGATGCCAAATTCTTTGCGAGTCTAGGGCTTAACTGCATACGTCTGCCATTCAACTATAAACATTTTGAAGACGACATGAACCCAAGGGTGTTGAAGGAATCAGGTTTCAAGCATTTGGACCGAGTCATTGACCTGGTAGGTAGTGCAAAATAAATTCCAAGTAAAAGCTAACAGGATTAGTGTGCAAAAGAAAACATTTATACCATCCTCGATATGCATACCGTTCCTGGCGCACAGAACCCCGATTGGCATTCTGATAATCCGTCGAATTATGCCGCTTTCTGGGATCATAAAGACCACCAAGATCGTACTATCTGGCTATGGGAGCAGATTGCTACACGATACAAAGACAACCAGTGGGTGGCGGGATACAATCCTATCAACGAACCTTGCGATCCAAAGCACTATCGTCTCCCTGCTTTCTATAACCGCCTAGAGCCAGCTATTCGGAAGATTGATCCCAACCACATTCTCTGGCTAGATGGAAACACGTTCGCCATAGAGTGGAAATTCTTCGAAAATGTGTTGCCAAACTGCGCCTATGCCCTTCACGATTATAGCCAACAAGGCTTCCCAGGTTTCGAGAGATTCAAAGGGACACCAGATCAATTGGACAAGCTTGAAAAACAATTTCTCAGAAAGGCCGAATTCCAACAGCAGCGCAAATGTGTTGCCTGGAATGGAGAATTTGGTCCGGTGTATTCAGATCCTCGCATGGATTCCGACGCGGACGAGATCAATCAAGAACGATACAATCTGTTAGGTGCTCAACTTTCAATATACGAAAAGCACCAGATCCCATGGAGTATTTGGCTATATAAGGATATTGGGGTTCAAGGAATGGTATATACTGATCCGGATGGATTCTGGAAAAAGACGATCCAGCCCTTCTTAGAAAAGAAACGCCAGTTGCAAATCGATGCGTGGGGAAGGTATCCAAGCAAACAAGTTGAGGAAGTTATAAGCCCGCTTGTGAAATGGATTGATAGTGTCTGTCCCGAGGCAAAGAACAATTATCCTACCAATTGGGCAACAGAGAGGCAAATAATTCGTTTGACGCTTCAGACTTTTGTGGCAAATTCGTTCTCGGTGGAGTTTGCAAGCTTATTCAAGGATATGTCGCTTGAGCAACTCGACGAGGCAGCGAAGAGCTTTAGGTTTGACAAGTGTCTGCAGAGAGAGGGACTAAATAAGATCATGAGCGAGCATGCTAAGGCTACCAAAAAGGCTGCGGCCGGGAATTAAAACGGGCGAATAAGGAAATATTCTCAGGGCTCCAGGGGAGATTTTGAACTTGTAAACTTTAATTTGGTCGGCGGCATCATCAGTCCACTGCTGGCTTCAACCTCATCACTCTTAATCTAGTTCAACTACGATATGGTTGTCATTTGGCCATTCGAAATACAGTGCAATATCTCTTATGAACGAACCAATGGAAAAGGCCCTTGTTACCTTCCGTTTCCCAGCTCTTTCTCCACCATGATTAAGGCTTATTCTCTCTTACAAGTGTGACATTCTATTTAACAGTACCATATACATTAATCGCGCTCTATTCAAGCCAACCCTCAAGATATCGGTGCAATTCTCAACAAGTCCTCGTCTACTGAATGCCATCTAAACAACAATATATTCCTAAAATCATCTAAAGAAATCCAAATTTAAAAAAAACAGGTAAATAATATATCATCTCTTAGACATAGAGCCACCCTAGAAATTGGCCAAACTCTCATTCTGGGCCCTTCCTTTGTTTAGTTATTGGCCCTAACTAGAGGCTTCTCAGAGCCCTCGTTCCTGTCAGGTCTTCGTCCCCTACCTCTTCCCCTTCCATCTCCTCTTCCACCTCTCGCCCTACCACTACCCCTCCTGCCTCTTCCATCATGCCTATTCACCCGGTGACCGTCTTTGCCACGAAACCTCTTTCTTCCCATCCCCTCGCTATCCTCGCCACTAAAAATATCGTGTTTCTCCGACTTTCTCTGCAGCTTGGCCTTCTCGGCCTTCTCGGCTCGCTTCCTCTTATTCTTTCCCCTTTCTTTCTCTTTCTCTTGTAGCCTCTTCAACTCTTCAATTGCTGCCCCTTCAGGCGTTGCAGCAAAAGCTATATGCTCCTCAAGAACCTTCTTTTTATTCTCCCATCTTGTGCTTTGCATTCCGAGAGCAAAGGTTTTCAGCTCAACGAGCATGCTCCGTCGGTGGAGTCCAGGATCATGGGTTCTAACTTCCGCTCCAGTTGAATATTGGGCGAGATCGTTCTGTTCAGTAATAATCTCTTGAGATTTTCGAAGCATGACTACTTTCTCGCGGTGAAGGGAAGCGAGTCGCTTTTTGTGGTATTTGCTGATATTTTCCTTGGGTTTGTCCTGATGCGTCGTGTCCTGCTGTTGGGTGTTAGTAGGGAAGTACGAGGGGTTCAATATACGGTCAGGGACATACCTGCTCAGCTTCGGCTTCGGTGGTATCCACCTCGCTAAAGACATTCTCCAAATCATCGAACGTAGCATCTGCTGGGATCTCTTTCTTCTCTTCCTTCGCAGAATGAGGATGGTCAAGTACAATTTCGTGCGCCTATTATTTTAGTATCATATTAGCATACGCCATGTTTTCAAACCCAATCAATTCTGACATACCGTCCAATCCCCGTCCTCTCCAAGACTGTGGCTCGTAATTATTGTGGCATTTTCTTCCTCGTTGACCATGATCAAAGTTTTTATAGGGTGGTTTTCAAGATGCTCTGCGTAACGAACTTCAAGATCTTCATCGGAGATATCGGCTGGGATGTTGTGGTTTACTCTGATAGGTGCTTCAAGTGCTTGAGTTTGGTTTTGGTCTTCGATATTAGAATTATTTTGTTCCATCTTGGTATTGGGTTTTCGGTGTACTTATTGGGAGTGAGCGTTATGAAGGTGTTTGATGGTATAATGCTCAATGTTATATACCTACAGTACATACCAAGGTAGGCAGTTAAGTATGATTTAAAGGAGAGCGAGAATGAAGCGGATTCTTTGTCTTTCTCTTCTCGACGCATTCATCAAATGGCAATGCCAATGCCGGCAACACCAGCCTTGAGCTTTATCATTTCTTTATTAGAAACCAAATACGCATATCTAGAAGTATTTACAATAAAGAAACCCTAAAGTGTAATAATAGTATGCCGTCGCCTAACTTTTAGACCTTTCATTACTATATTAATTATAGACAGAAATAGCACTCACAATATTTTAATTTGCCTTACCGAAATATGTACTCTCTCAAAGATAGCATTTCAAGATGTTTAATGCACTTTAACTTATCAAATGGACCCATAATGATAATACAGGTTTTATATGCATTCCACAGGATTTTGTGGTCCTATTTCTTTGTCCACCTCAGGAGACGGGGTGTCAAAAAGGGGTTTGGGGGGGGGGGCTAAGCGATTATTTCCGTGGCTAATCCTCGGCACTTGATCGAAATACACGTATAAATCGAAATAAGCATTTTCGTCAGAAACTGCTATCAAGATGGCTGCCAAAGTTCTTGGAAAACAAGAATTAAAAACTCGGGTGCTTGGCGCAATGGTAGCGCGCGGTCCTCCTACTGCTGAAAAGCTGTAAGACTGAGGTTGAGGGGTAAGCATTTGCCGCAAGCCTTTATACGGGAGCATAAAACTAACAGTCTCGTTCAGTTCGAGTCCCTTGGTGCTCGCAAATTGGTGCTCTGATTAAACTTTTTTATTTCTTTTTTTAAATTGATTTTCGCAATTAGGTAGGCTCTGTGGATTTCTTTTTTGTTCGTTAATCACGCGAGACTCGGGGTGGGGGTTCGGGGAACGGCGTGGTGGGGCAATGACAGTACAAGCAAGGTACAGCAAGTAATACGGGCATCGGGGTTATCATCAGAAGGACTACCGCTTACTTTTTATACAACTTACAATCTTTACTTCATTGATATACACCAGCAACAATGGCCTTCTCAATGCACTCCCACTCCGGGCAATTCTGTCCCGGACATGCGCAAGATCAGCTCGAGGACATCATCCTCGCTGCCATTGCACACGGCATGACAACCTACGCCGTAACTGAACACATGCCCCGTGACTCGAACGAAGACTTATACCCAGAAGAAGTCCAGCTCCCCCTCTAATTACACTTTCCTCATTTGCTTATCCCTATCCCTTGTCACATTGTTCCTATCATGCCAAATTATAAAACTTACTGTTATCAGATCGAGGGTGGCTACACCACCGAACCGCTGCTAGCTATGCACTACGCATTCCTCGCCGAAGCCGTTCGCCTCCGGCAAAAATACATATCTCAAATCCACATTCTCATCGGATTCGAAGCCGAGTGGATTCGGCCGTCCTACTCTAAGCTCATCTCCACCCTCTCTTCAGACCCCCGGGTTGACTTCTTCATCGGCAGCGTGCACCACGTGCACGGCATTCCCATCGACTACTCACCCACGTTCTACGCCCAAGCCGTAGAAAAGGCTACGACCGAAGAAAAATTATTTGCGGATTACTTCGATGCGCAGCATGCTATGTTAAATACCGTGAGGCCCAAGGTTGTAGGCCATTTTGATCTTATTCGCCTATTTAGCTCGGATCCTGATGGGGATTTGAAGGAGGGGAAATGGGGAAAGGATGTTTGGGAGAAGGTGGTTAGGAATTTGAGGCTTATCAAGGAGCAGGGTGGTTTGTTAGAGGTTAATAGCAGTGCATTGAGGAAGGGGAAGAAAGAGCCGTATCCTGGACGGAGTGTGTGTGAGGCATGGGGGGAGATGGGTGGGAGGTTTACTCTGAGTGACGATAGTCATGGAGTACCGCAAGTGGGAACGAATTATCAGAAGATGTTTAAGTATTTAGGGGAGCTGGGGGTAGAAGAGGTTTGGGTATTTGAGCGGAATGATAAAGAAGGGGAAGAGAGGTTGGTGATGAAAAGCGTAGACATGGCCGGTGTAAGGGCGAGTTTTAGAGAATGATTTGTTGATATATAAAGGTATAGATTAGATTCTAGGAAATTATTATCGTACGTGTCAATTTATCTAGGGATATTGAGTTTTCTAGATGGCGTAGACAAATATAGTACGGCACAGCTCCAGTGGTAGGAATTATGGACCCTGAGAGAGCCGGTGAGAATTGAATAGGCACTATAGTTACCGACCATCAAGGTTATGGAACCGAAACCAATAACTAGGACGCTACAAGTGACAGGGGAGGGCGCGAAATGCAACAAAATATCCTTTGAAGTGTCCGATGAAAAGCATGCGTCTCGGCTGTTAAGGGGCTGAAAATAGTGTACTCGTATGGCTACCGGCACAATGGGGCTACCAGATGAAAATAGTCTCTTCGGATCGTGTTCAATATGAACTAGCTGCTATGGTGTCCTCATTCATGTCTGCGGGAGGGTTCGCAGATAGCTTCGTTGTCATAACACCCCGATAAATCGTTGTTGAAGATCAACAGACACGGCCCGATCGAAATATTTACCATGGCATAGGTTCCATGTACCGGGCACGAATTTGGCAGATGCACTGATGGTCTTCGACCCCGCCATCACGTGAGCGATACTCGAGTACGAGTATGAACTTCTGCCTACTGCGTAAGCCAGCTTTCCAGCACTCCCTCAACCCTTTACACGAGTTTCAACCGAAAACCTCCACTCATAAATTGACCGATTAGAAAGTGTACTATTGCACTTTATCTCCTCAACTGAGTCTTCATTAGAGCGTAGCGCAACATGGCCGCCCAAACCGAGCCCGAGATTGTTTTGTACGACTCGGCCTGCACCAAGAACGTCTGCTTCTCTCCCATTGTCTGACGCATCCGCCTCATGCTTAACTACAAGCGTATCCCTTATAGGACTATCTTCCTCGAGTTTCTGGATATTGAGCCCACGCTAAAAGGGCTGTGAGTTACATTCGCCTTCTTTTGCTTTTCGTTCTTCACCTCTAGGCTCCAGCCCCTTCCGGACCTTTCCCCTCCCTTTTCTTCCTTTTTCATATCCCAATGTATAGTCTTAAAGCCCTCCGATCACGCGTGAAGAAGTCTTCTGAGTCCTGACCTTTCCCTTCCCTAGCGGCCTGGTCCCCGGCGAATCTGCTTCGGGATCTAAAAACAAATACACGGTCCCCGCCATCCAGCACGTGCCGACCAACACGTACCTGATGGACTCGTTCCCCATCGCGCAGTTCCTCGAGTCGATGTACCCGGACCCGCCGGTGCCGCTGACGTCGGAGCTGGGCCGCGAGATCGAGGCGAAAGCACGCGCTACGGTCGGCAAGGCCTTCTACGTGTCGGTGATGCCGCGCGAGATGGGGATCCTGTCATCGCGCGCGCAGGAGTACTTCCGACGCACGCGCGAGGCCGCGATCGGGCACCGGCTCGAGGACTTGCTCGACTCGGACAAGGAGGAGCAGACCTGGAATGCGGTCGCCGACGGCATGTGCGCCGTCGGCGAGCTGATGCAGACGCACAAGGCCGACGGGCCGTTTGTGCTGGGTGCCCGGCCGAGCTACACCGACTTCTTTATTGCGGGTTCCCTCCAGACGGCGAGGGTGGTGGATGAGGGCGTGTTCCAGAGGAATATCAAGTGCCCTGGGTATAAGGAGGTTTATGAGGCATGTCTGCCTTACATGGAAAAGAAGGATTAAGTGGGTGGAATCGCAGGGCAAGCCGCCACTTACTCGTAAGTCTTGTAGATGGAATCAAGGCCTCACTCGCTAGAATAAGGAGATAGGACTGAATAGTGGTGATCAAACAATGCGAAGCACTTTATTGATGTAGGAACAAGTTCCTATGAATTATCCGCTTCCCCAAAATCTATATATCCGGGGCAGGGCAAGGAGCTAGAATCGGCTCCTAGTCAGTCGAAAAGGTCAGCAAGATATTGACACAAGCTAGGACCTTTAATCCATAGGTAGAAGTTTATATTTAAGGAAGTAAGCTAATGCAGGTCATTAGCAATAATAATGCTAGCGCACCTATAAATATGGGGTAAACTTGATCTCACAGAGGGTTCTGAACTAAAGTCGATTTTGTATGGGCGTCTTAGCAAGTGCCAAAGACATGTCTCACCAGGGGAGCTTACCCCCCAGGGTAGCGAAATCCCGCCCTGTGAAACATTGCCCACTTACTTCTCAGATGGGGGTGAGACCAGGAATAAGATGGCTAGCAATATGAACAGCTTCTTAACAGAGGAGTAAAAATGCGAGAGACGTGTAACCACCCCTGGAATTAGAGGGAACAATCCATGAAGATAGCAAACTTGTACATGCTACGAGCAAACATTTTTTCAAGGAGATATAGCATCAGCAACATTGAACTGTGGTACCAAAAAGAAGCTCGCAACCTAGTCATACATGCGAAACACAGGCAATGAATATTTTGTGATCCCTGGTAGAGAGTGAGGGGACTCCTGCTTACGAAGGACTGTAGGTCTCAATGACGTGGGTATGATCAAGGGCCAGGGCCTTCCCGTACTGCGGGTCTGCCCGATTGTGGCCAAAATCTAGGGAACTGGCAGGGGGACAAGGTTGCGCGAATTGCAACAAGAACTTCAAAGACAAAATTGTACGAGGGTCAACAGTAGCAAAAGCCCCCTTGCAGGCCACTTGATAGCCTGGCTGTGCCCACAATCATGGATTGGCAGCCATAACCTGAGGCGACAGGGACGTGTAACATAGAGCATTCTGATCTGGGGGGATGGGATAGAGCTGGGGAGTCCATCGCTTTTAGGTAAGACAGAAATATTTTGTCTGGTCATCAAATGGCCGAGGAAGCTGGATTTCGGTGGAACGTTACCAGCTTGCAGTTGCAATGCACCAGGATCTCCAGAGAAACAAACTTTGTCCCATCAATAATGGAGGGCATAATCTTGGTGGCATGATAGCCACTGAAGCCTTGGGCACATAGGCCTCTCCCGCGCAGCTGGACAGGGCTCGGGCGCGGCTTGGGGCCTGGGGTTGGAGATACTGGGCTGGCTGGCATGGCGCGCAAGGCTAGCCGTGAGGGGCAGGCAAGGACGTGCCTGCTGTCTCAGTGTCCTGGTTCTCGGACTTGTCTTGGTGCTGTCGTCTGCAAATACCATCCAGAGGCTAGCTTGATATTATTGGGGTCTAGAGGAATGTTCCTTGACCGAGAATGTGGTTGACGGTACTATTACTATTGAATGCGGAAAACATTTCGGGATGTTCGTGTTGATGTTGTTTGTTGATAGGGGTTCAAAGTATCGGGCCAAGGAGTACAAAGTCCAAGATTTTAAAATCCTTAACGCCGACTAGCGTGCCTGAGTGACTGACCCTACACGTGATTCAATACTTGCGATAAATAACCTCTATCGAGAGAGTTTGGGGGCATCCTGCTTGGTTTAGGTTATACTGTTATAATTAGAACGGTATCTATTCAAAGGTCAAGTTTTATTTTAGTGGCTAAATGCTCAAAGCACGAATGATAGATGGAACTTGGCCCAACAACTTTATCCTCAGAAGAGTAGTATCCGCAAGATCTAGACCTACTAAAATTAGTTATTCCCTGGAAACCTCAATCGATTTTGATTATCTAGACTCTTCCCTACTATTCTGAACATCCACTCTCACCCACATCCCAACATGCCTTATCCCACCATCCCACCAATCCCCCATTCCCTCGTCAACCTTAAACCCATTCTTCTGCCAAGTCGTAATTGCGCCTTCCTGAGCAAGAGCACATACCAATCCATTCCATTTCCTCTCTTGAGCCACATATTCTTCTGCATTGTTTTGACAAGTAAACCCCGGATTCTCGCTTATCCACCTCAATGCCTCTTGAATCAACATGGAGGCGCATCCTTTCCCCCTCCACTCCTTTACAACGCATAGTCTTCCGATCTTAACATATGGCTCTAACCCATCATGGAAACTTGTTGCACGATCAGGGGTGTATGTCGGAGCAGGTGCGAAGAATACTTCTGAGGCGGGGAGTGGAGGGTTGGGTAGTTGGTGCAAGTCAGGGTTGAGGCGCGACCCGGGTAAGGGGTGGCGGGAGTAGTGTGGAGAGGGTATAAGGCGTATGGTGCCTATTGGTTTTGCATGTTGCTCATCCGTTTCATTTTCCACTTTCTGTTCCAGCTTATGTTCTGGTGGCTGGACTTGTGCCTTTGAGCTGGGATTTGCCCGCGGGCTCAATTCATTTGAACCAGGAGAACGATTGAATAGGACCCAGTGACAAGACCTAGCATCATCGGTGTCAAGATGGTGTTCCAGGGGGACAGCACCTAGTTCATGCACGAACACGTTTTCACGAACGGTAAGAGCGGAGAGAAATGTAGGTGGTATTTCCGGGGATTGGGACGACGCTGGGAGAAGCCTGTCATATTTATGGAGGAAAGGGCGCGGTGGTGACTGGAAATCAATCCTGAATTTAGGTCTATTGCTCGACATGCTTAGTAAGTAGCAGATTTTAGAATAATAGTAAAAATTATGGGTATAATAGACTAATTGATGTAAAAATAACGTTTTATCAGAAATAGCACATATTGTAAACAATTAAATCTTCTTCAAGAATCTAATTGAGAATGAGAATGAGCTATAGTCATCAGCTCAGCTATCGATGAGTCAATCTGAAAGGAAATGTTCGAATCGGGAAGGCCACGCGTGCTTACGCTAGTACCTATCGCGCAATACTATTGGTATCCTTGTCCAAACCAGACAACATCCAACTAGGTAAAAAAAATTTCCTATCTGCTTTCGAGTTATAAATTGTTCAAAACACCTAATGAAAGTAAGGCAACCAACTCTTAGATGTCTAGCTAACTCCTAAACGCAATCTCAGAACAGTGAAAAGCAAAAGCAAAAACATACAACAGCAGGTATTCGCTGGTGGTCACCCACCCAACTACTAATCTGCCGATCTGAGGCTTGTGTATGGCAGAGCGGACGGGATGCCCATTTCTCCTCAGTCTATGGTCGTATGTGACAGGAAATTGCTTAAATTGCTACGTATACTGTACTATAATGTTGCTCTAACGGACATGAATCTATAACTGTATGCCCCCCTGAGAAAAGAGAGTAAAACCAAGAGGAATAGATCCTTATTAGCACATACCACCAAACACAAATTTCATAAACGCGCCCGCTAGGGTGTGGTGTGGTGGGTAATTGAATAAGTATTGACTAGCTTTAAAATTGAGATTCAAATATAGCTGTGGAAACCACTAGCTAGGACTACTTGGGTGCTTCCATGAGATGCGTGAAATAAGTTTCATAAAATAACTGAAGGACAATAGACGATTGACGAGCAGTAAAGAAGCATGTAAAATCTCGATTCATAATTCGTGACGCTGATGCTATGCCACTTGAACAGCTTGCTCAATCCCTAACGCCGATGCCATGCAATAATGCAAGCAAGTAACAAACCCATCATCCAGCTATCCAATCAAAGCCACCTTCTAAAACTTGAAAGAAGCAAACTCAAGCTTCAATTAGATTCGGAATAGCGGGCCCAACTCCTCTGAGCAACACAACCCTATTACCACTGACCAAAGCATCCCCAACTTTCTCATTGAACTCCAAAAGCCTCCCACCTTCCACATGAAATACTCTCAGCTTCGACGCTTCGTCCATGCCTTGGTTGTTTATATTCTGAACTTGCAGACTCTTAGCTGCGGCATCCAACACTCGTCCAATAACCCAATCCTTCGAATAGTAGAACTCTCCGCTCGGCAATTTTGAAGTTGTAGTCGCAGCTTCAGCCTCCACATATATATAGACCCTTTTCTCGGGTGGTATCTTGGCCTCGCCCTTCGCCGTCTTCTTGAGATTATTAACCGCCACCAGCCTTGCAGCAGCGGACGTAGGCTTCGGCTTCGGAAGTACTCGTTGAGACATGTTCGCCTTCTGCGATATGCCCCAGGCTTTCAACTTCCCAAGCGCTGTCTTCGCATAGTCTGGGTGTTTACCGAATTTGCTGGGGCGCGCGCCGATGGGAACAAGGTTTTTACAGTCGTGGTCTTCATTCAAGCGGTGTTTCAGGCAGTAGTCCCTATTGCACGACGAACAATGGACCGCCGTAGATAAGCTTGTGCCGATTGTCGTCTTACATGTAGGGGATGCACATGGCCTTTCAACATCAACCATGCTCTTTCCTGCGCCGAGGGAAGGTGTTGCCAAGTTTGCTCTTCGACGCCTCGCGGCCCATTCCCCAGCTTTCGGACATTTGTGCCCAGATTCAGAGCGGTGATCAAGACAGAAAGTCCCCCTGCATGACTCGCAGCGAAAGGGGAGAAAATCGAGTTGGTTGCAGTATGCGTATTGGCAGTGCGTACCGATTAATGTTGGATCCTTCTCGTCCATGGTGGTGAAGGTAGTTGTAGTTTCATCTGCAGGATCAGAACGGGATGACGAGGCCATGGCAGCGAAGGGATGGGCTTTATAGCCCTAGTTGTTAGCTAAATAAAGAGAGTAATTGGACACTTCGAGGCGATAGCCGACGTTGGAGTTGTAGGTAGATGGCGAAGTCGTAACGGTGGACGCGAGGCTGAGTACTGAGTGTTTGGTAAGCGGTGTCCGGCGTTGCTGGAGGCTTCTCGAATGATCATCAGCCTTGGCTCGCTTAGATCGCCACGGAACGGGTACCTGGCTTATTCAACGGGAGGGTTATTTGCGGCTGGTAGCCTCGTCATTCATCCCCTTAGCTCCGAGGCAGGACAGTTACGCTTGCCACCAAAGATAGGGCAAAATCGGTGCAATCTGAAGCTACGGGTACTTTGGGTGGAAATAGGACAGCACTGATAAAATCGCTAGGCGAAATGTAATTGGTGGCTCAAAGGTCAGAGTACATCCAAAGCAGGATAGACTAGATAGTTCATATCTCATCAGGGGAGAGAAGAGTAAGTGGAATGGAGTAGTATTCTGTTCAGTCATCCATCCCAATAAGTTGAGTTTCACCCCAAACGCCATGCTTCCGTATACGACATAAATCAGCTACACTTGTGATGTTCTTACAGTTCCTTCTCTTTGTTTGCAGCCTTCTGATTATGCCTTTGCAGTGACTTTTCTCGTCCAGTTTCTGGCGAACCCTTAACAGCGTCGGGTCCTTCGAAAACCTTGACTCCCTTGTGGAATACCCATTCGACAGCTTGTTCAACCGGCTCATCAAAAATGTATGGTAGAGCAGGTACAATAGCGAGCCCTAGGCCTATAGGACCATATCCCCTAATCTTCGAACTCTTGACGTTCTTCAAAGCGCGTCCGGAATAGCGGACAATGGAGTGGATAGTAAATGCCGGCTATTGATAGGTTAGAAACTGCAACAGCAAACTGAGAATTTGATCATACCAGACCCATCGATGCGAGCGACTGAAAAACAGCCCTCTGAGCCATGACAGTCCTCCAATCATCCAAAGGTGCTACCTTCTTCGGAGCTGCCGCAATCTGGGCATCGAGAGACGCACTGCTTGGATCTAGCATAGCGTCATTGTAGTGCTTAGCATCAGCTTCCCGAGGTAGCTCAGGATGTAATATTCGCTGGTTGTTGCAGTATGCCTTGTATCCTTCATGTGCAACATCTCCGGCAAGGTATGCCCAGGAAATGCCATAGGCAGTTCGAACGAGATTGGGATGGGCTATAGGACGAAACGATTCTCCAATATCTGAGGTGTAGGCTACATATCTTTGAGCAGAAATGAGAGCAGTTCTTATGCGGCTTGCATATGCAGCATATCGGATGTTGCTTTCTGTTGACGGAGGGGAGCTGTGGAGGCACATATAATTAGCACATGTTGTTCTGAGATGGGAGGAATTAGATTTTGAGCACTTACGTTCCCTCATAGAGCTCATCATAGAAATTGTCCTCCTTATCGGCCTTGTCTACAATCTTTTGAAGAGCTGGCGGAAGCTCGTGCGGATGAGGTTGCGTTTTTGGCTGAGGATTTCGGGATTTGTCGTGTTCCGAATCGTTCTTTGCCATGTCGATTGATGTTGTTTCGTTCTTAAATATAACGATTTTGGCTCGTCCACAAGATCAGTCAGGAATGCTTTCTTTGCAAGTGCGGGTTCTCCTTGCTCTATGGAATGGGAACATATCTTCGGATTGTTCCGGAGGCCATGACGATGCCGACGACGCCGAATGCGTACCTCCGTACCTCGTTCCGGGAACCTTAATGGCAGCGACACCTCAGGCTAAGATTGCTTAGTCACCAGGTACCGCCAAGATACGAAGCTCGACAGTAAACCGAACGACCATCAACGACCTGACGCAGAAGCTCAATTCATCCCCGAATCTCCTCTTCATCTTCTCGATACCTCTCATATCTAAAGCATCCTACCGCCAAGATGGTCCAAATGTACACGATTGCCGGCCGCCAAATTGGCTCTCACTATGTAAGTGGCCCCTTCCTCGGCATCAAAGAATCTTCTGAAAACTTTGACTCTGGCGGGATCAATTGAGCCAACCCAGGGCGCATATTGAGAAACTGAAGACTGTGGCTAATTAATTGGAAACCGTAGCTTGCTATCGCCGTTCTCGGTACGATTGGTGGACTGACCATGATGGCAACTGGCGGATCGGCTGCGAAGAAAACCCAAGGACCACCTATCAATGCGTCCGGTCCCGATGAGGAGAAGTTCATCAAGTATGTTCATCCGCCGAAGCGATTTTGAACCCTGCGTCATTTACGAAGTTAATGGGACGGTGGGCTGACTCGTTTTAGGGAATTCCTGGCTCAGGCCGAGTCGGGCGGAAAGCCAGCCACCGCGGATGCGGCGAAAAAGTGATGCAGGCCGATAGATGGACCATATTAGAGAACGGGGGCGCTGAGCAGAAACCATACGAACGCAAAAACATTGGTTGCGGTGTATATATATTCAGGGCTAGAGAACGCATGTGTTGATGACATTTCAATTCGTCTTGGGTGTCCGCGATTGGGATTCAAAGTCGACTATTTACGATCTTACATGATAATCGTACCGCACACTCGTCCCGTGCATGCGGCACTACTACATGCTTTCGTGCTTTGCGACGCTAAACTTGTTCTGTATTCCTGTATTTTGAGATATTCCAAGCGGGAGATACAAGTCTGAAAGCCATCCCGTCACAGTTGTCGCGAGGTCAAATTTACCACCTTTTCTATTATTAGCCCTTGAGATTCATGAAATTGTTTCTTATTCTTGTGGGTTTAATGTACACAGATGTGTGCTTTCTGGATATCCTCAGCTTGCAAATCTAGTAGCGGGCAGTGGCTACCATATCCTCAACGAGAATACTAAAGCTCAGCAATGTTATCACCAATTATCCTTTGCTTGGCCGACACATATGAAGATTTTAATTATTTTCATTCCTCTTCAAATATGACCTAATATGTTCTCGGGAGACCCTGACACTAGCGTGTATATTGGCAAAGTGAATGAGATCTTGGAACCCACGTGATAAAACCACCATCGTCAAGCAGCACTGCTAAGATACCCTAAAATCCCCGTTTGGGCGAATGGCATGATTGAAAGTTGTGGCGCAATGGTGATTGTAGTATGAGGATCGTCTAAAATTACGGTGGGAGTGGTGGAAAAAGCTTTGGTTATTTTAACGGGTAGAGTCTCGAGGGCCATCTCTCTCGTCCTAGTTTTTACTAGTTTGGAACCAAATACATTAAAATAGACACTAGCTAGCACAAGAGCTCTCACCTCGTCGAACTTCAAGTTGAATCAGATGACGAAGGAGGAACGATCGCGTGTTTCTGTGTTTAGCAGGTGGCCCAGTCGTGGACTTATACATAAAAATAAGCAAATTTCTCGCAAGGAAGACAACGGCGGTCAATTGGCTAAGTGGCTCAGGTCAAATTGTCCGGCCCGAGGGGTTTGATAGGGATAAAACGACAAAATCGGCAGAGATATAAGCGTTCGATACCGGGCCTAACTCTTTTGCTCTCCGGAGCTGTATCGTAGTTTTCCCTCCGAATAATATACTTTTATTCTATAATTTTTATACAATTACTTCTATTATATAATATCTTATAGTAGTATATATTATAATATACCTTAGTAATACTACGATATATATAATCTAAACTGATAAAAGTTATTATATAACTGTCTCGAAAACCTCCTATCCGACTATAACGTGCCTATATACTATTATATAGTACAGGCGCTAGTTACCTACTTATAAGCTACTAGCCCTTGATTATACTGATGATAATGATGATAATGATATTTATTTACGTCGTTAAGCTAGAGCCGAACCTCCCAGGGAGTATGAAGACGTGCTAAGCTAAGGATTTGTATAGAGCCTAACTTATATAACCTATAGAAAGTATTTCAAGCCGAAGCGTGAGTCAAGTGCGGTCCTCCACAGCTAGTTGGGAGTCTATTATTTAACTGATACGTCCTCTGCACGCTCGGCACCAAATCCGCCAACCAAGTAATAGCCTCTTTCCCAAATTCCTAAATCGACCGAGTAAAGCCCCTTCTTACTCTTTCCTCCGTTGTATTAACCGATAGTTGTAAAGCTGTCCTTAGGTTGCGTCTGCAAAGGATCCTCCGCGCTGTCGATTATCCCGAGAGTTGTAGAGAGCCAGTCCAAACAGCCACGTCCCCTTATCCCTCTGCCTTCTCGTATCACCCTCGTCAACTTCGGTCTCTTGCTCGCAGGATTGTCGGTCGTCGAGAAAGGTATTCTTGTTCGAAAGGTGTTCGTCGTTGCCTCGTAAAGCCCGAGTTATATACAAAAGGGGTGTTGAAAACTCGTTTTATCTCGCAGCTACACCTGTAGGAGTTGAGGTACAGCTTTAGCTCAGCTGAATTAGCAGACAAGGCCTATAGCTAGCCACCTCAGTGACTGCGTTCTCTGTTCAGCTCAGACTAATACTTGTTGTAAGTATCGCCAGTTCGTAGCCAGCGCCCCGGTACAGGCACAGAGATCCGTCTTCGCTGGCCACCCTTGATTATACTAAGCACGTGTAGGAACACAAGGGAACGCTCTAGCTAGAGAAAGCCTACGGGTATTAGCTTTCGCACAGCTATTCTGCCTTACCAGAACACAGCTGCCAAGGGGCCTACCATCAGGGGAGAGTATATGGTGCAAATCTGTTTCTCCTTGGCAAGTTAACAATCGCCTAGTACGTCCTTCGGCGCTGGCCGATGTAGTTCTATGATGTGCGTGTCCACTGTAAGCAGCACATGTTAAAGCAAAGTTGGGGTTCTCTTCCTTACTCCTGAAAGTCTGCAGAGCTAGGGTGTTGTAAGGGCCATATGTTAAATGCTGGGCAAACATCTTGGCGGATGTACGCTATGTTCCAAATTGCCCAGTTTTGACAGCAAGTGCCTGCATTGCTTCGGCTTGCAAGCCATGCCGCGGAGGTTTGCAATCGTGTTGTCACGCCCCCACCATAATTCATCCTTCCGGAACCATCCTCTCTAGCTGTTGCACGGTTTTAGACTCTTGCTAGCACATGTCAATGTTGGCTGCTTATTTCTAGCCCGGTTTAGCCATCCAGAGTACTTCGTAACTGTAAGCCCGCCATTGGAGGCTATATTTCATAATTTAGGTATGTATTAGGATGCTCTATCGAGACACAGCATTATTCCCTTCCTCCACATCCAGCCCTACACTCTTGACCGCAGACCCTGGCAGCTCATACGCTACTGACCTCACCAAATCCTCGTTTGTCTCAGCAGCCCTACGAGGCATTTGTTCCGAGTGTAGCTGGTAGATCTGGCTATCATTACTCAACTCCCCATCGGTGGCCTTTAAACTCGATAGCTTATGATATTCTGGTGATTCCAAGCCCTCCAAGCCCACGACGCCTTTGTGCGAGTCCGAAGACTCGATAATCTGCGACAAGGTCTGTTTCTCTTTCCATCGTTTAAGAAAGAAATATCCAGCGAGGGCGAGTAGGATGGCGAAAATGGCGCAGCCGACAACTATGCCGATAATAGCACCAGTGTCGATGCCATTCTTGGGCGACGTCGGGTTCGGTTCTGCATCTCCTGGTGCGATTATCAATGGCGTAGTGTTGTTTCCAACTTTGGAGTCCTTCGAGCTTATTGCGACAATATTCTGCGCTGCGCCTTCAACCCACGAGCACGGGGACACCGAGAAATTACCGCGCTCGTAGTCGACAGTCAGATAACTAGCTCCATCAGTATTACACTGTGTAAATGAATGCGAGAAACTTACGCTTCTTGTAGAAACGTTCGTCCCAGGGTGTACTGCGTGTTATTCGCCGCCTTCTTCAGAGGAAAATAGAAGCTCGCATTGTTGACCATCGGATACTCTGCTTTCAGGTCAAAGGCAGAGTATGGGAGAACAATATTGACGGTTCCTCCGCCGCCAATGGTATCAGAGAGTTTAAAGCTGACTTCTGCATTCTCAGATAGTAACGCCTCGTGGTGCGAGTTATTAACAAGGTACAGCCCAGTGGCATCATCTAAGGTGAGGCCGAAAGCCTCTTCGAAGAGCTGACAAGCAGCTTCAGGGAGCCACAGGTTGGGATCGGTGGAATCAATGAAAACCAAGATTGGGGAGGCGAGGAGGGAGGTTTGGACGGTGCCGCTGTAGGTGATGGATTGAAGTGAGACGACTATATCGCGGGTAAGGTCTTTGGCGATAGTGAAAGAGATAGGACTGGAAGTGAAGCGGGAGGTGTCGTAGCCACTGAAGATTAGTTGGCCATAGACCTGTTTGAGTCCTAATTTAGAGAGCGTGAGGATTCGAATGAGGAAAAGGGAAACGCGGATTAGCTTACGGTACTTTGCCCCGGCGGTGTAGCTCCAACTTAGGCTAGGGATGAGATTTTGATCCCTCAAAGACGTGAAGTAGGAAGGCGCCGAGTAATTACCCAGCGAACTGAAGTTGACTGGCTGTGTACCGAGACCGAAAATTCCTCTATCCAAGTCAGTATGACTTGACCGCGATCGCCTCTATTCGGGTGAATATACAAGTAAAATGGTGAAGCGGAAGGAATGCCCGCGATGGTCTGGTTTTTGAGAGTAGGGCCATTCGCACCAGCTACCATGCCCAAACCAAGTGTGTCCAATCCAAAATTTGCAGCCTGGGTATAACCAAGATTGGCTTCGAGGCCAACGCCGTCTTGATTGATCCCAAAGAAGCCTTTGTCACTCCACGTCGACGACGAGTTTGGACTGAACATCAGGCCTCGAGAGCTTGCACAGCGCTCCGGGACAGTTTTGAAGACGATGGTTGAGCAGCCGTACTCGGACAGCACCACCATGGTCTCGGGCGATGCGGTGGAGATAGTGACACGAACATCTTGCCCTGGTGTCCCGACTCGGAGGTTGAACGTACTCCATGGTCCGTCATTTCCCTCGCTGGAAGGGATGTCAGCACATCAAGATACCATTGAAGGGTCAGAATATATCTACAAGTATTGACTTGGCGGTATCACGAGGGGAGGTACCGGTCCAGTCCCACGAACCACAACACTGTCCAGCACAGCATTACATATTCCTATCAGATACTGTGTGAGAAGCACTATTCGCAGGACAGGATACATATCGTTTGGATTTCTCCGCAACGCGAAGAAATGGAGATAACAATGAGACAGGAGTGAGATGGGATGGCTATTACGAGTATCCTAGCCGCCCCGACTCACAACACAGGGCGAGAAAAAAAGTCAAAGAAAGCCTCCGAGGAACACCGGGAGGCATGATGAGATAATTTGGTTCGCAGCAGCTGGATAGGGAGTATCAATCTGGGATGGGTTAACCTTGCGGTTCGGTTTGGTGGCTTACAGCGCTTGCTGGGTCTGAAGGGCCGCGGTAAGGCTGCTATCTACAGAAGTACGGAAATACCAGGACTTTGTAAATCGGCATCCTAGTCATTTGCCAATACAGAGTAGTATCCTTTACACACGACAAGTACGGCACGGTCCGTAGGGTGGTTAAGGCGACACGATGGGCTGAGCTCCTGTCGTTGCTCAATGGTCGACTTAGCATTCGGAGACGAGTCCGCCCCTATTTGGCGCTGGCAGGCTTGCAGCAGGGGATGGAGGCAGGGCAGCCGCCCTAGGTGCACCGAAAAAGACAGGCGGCACAGCCTTCTTGGAAGTTGAAACAAGGCACCCATCGATGGATACTGTCCGAAGGTTGTATGGCTACCAGGTACCAGGTACGGTGTCAAATCCTACGATGCGACCCTTTTAAGGAGTATGTAAGCTGCCAAGGGCTATACAGCCAACAAGAGCCCTGGTCTTCCCTTAGTCATGCCGCAACCCTACTAGCAACAATTGAATACTTAGGTACTTACTCATACAACTTTCGTACCTTCGTATACTGATCATACAGCGGCATGGTAATTTGGGTAGCGTGCTATGCAAACATGCCGCATTTTTCACACTATTGGCAAGGAAAGACCGAGTAAAACACCCATCATGCGGCTGGCACGTGCTACAGGGTGAGACGGTGAGCCTGTAAGTTTGACGCCGCATGTTGACGCCAGGAGTGTCTAGCTCTAGACCCATCTACAACGTACTTTGATAGGGACAGAGGCTCTCGGCGGAGGAATTGCTAGGGAGAGAGGGAGCGGGCGAATACACCGTGGATTTATTCGAAAGATACAAATACCACCTCCGTACACCAATAGCGATTTCCGCTCCTGTTTCTGTTTCCCACCCTCTTAACCGTCTGTATGCATTTGTATACGTCCCGTCTTTAGTTTCTTTTGGACTCTCTGTTTTGAATAATGTTTATGCCATCCGCTAGAGCGTCCTCGGGGTCGCTTGCGGTGCTCTTGTGCTGGCTAGAGACTGTTCACGGAAATGGTATGAATCTTTTCCCATGCCTTGCCCAAAGATCAAGGTCATACTACGCCTCTACTGACAACTCGCAGCTATTCCTGTTCCTGTTAATACCAGCATGGCTTCTGCCACATCTAGCCACCTGCCGTCGACCATCACTCCTGCCCCAAACCTGCCAATTTCAGAGCAGATAATTCCCATCAACACATGCTCTTACTATAATTCCACAATCAGCCAATACCAATGGAATGACCCATGGTGCAGCATGTAAGTTCGAACAGCCCAGTCTCACATGTCCAAGATGCATCTTCAAGTCTACAACTGACTCGACCAACAGCCAAGCCGGCACCGTTCAGCTCTCTTTCTGGCCAACGAATGACAACTACTCTTATCCAGCAACTATCTATGATTCTAAGCTGGATTACACTTTGTAAGAGACGCTATTGGAGACCGTTGGCTTCATCAAAGCAGTCAGCTCACACCTCTACAGCTCATCGCCTTCCGTGTACATGATAGTCAACACCATCTTCGGTTGGAATCGATGCGGAGCCCTCGGGCCCACGACTGCTAACGCGATTTTCCCCTTCGACCTCACCGATGTTTCGACACTCGTTCCCTACACCGATGACGCTACCACTCGCCGTAGCACACGACAACTCTATCTCAGTGATCTCGGCAAAAACTGTCCCGCCTCCGTAGACACGTCCTCCCTCGCAACCAACACCCACCCGATGAAGGACGACGATGTTCGCTGCAACCCATCTCTCATTATACCACCGGCTATCAAGGCATTGGGACTGCCGTACTGGCGCCATTGTGGCAATGTGGGAAACAAGTTCGGGCTTTTTGATCCTCCATATGCGATACCAGCACTAGAAGGGCTGTTCCCAGTGTCGACGACTTCAGTTATTGATAACCCAGTAGTGACGCAGCCGTCTGCTGTTGCAGGGCCAACTACCGTACCTGATCTGCCTTCAAACACCGCTGCGGTCCCGGATTTGCCTTCAAACACCGCTGCAGTCCCGGACCAGCCTTCAAACAATGTTGCGGTCCCGGATCAGCCTTCGGGCAACGCTGCGGCCCCTAATCCGCCTTCAAACAATGCTGCGGTCCCGGATCAGCCTTCGGGCAACGCTGCGGCCCCTAATCCGCCTTCAAACAATGCTGCGGTCCCGGATCANAATCCGCCTTCAAACAATGCTGCGGTCCCGGATCAGCCTTCGGGCAACGCTGCGGCCCCTAATCCGCCTTCAAACAATGCTGCGGTCCCGGATCAACCTTCGGGCAACGCTGCAGCCCCTAATCCGCCTCCCAGAATCGGTGCTGGAGCTGAAGCGGCTGAGACAGCAGTTGCCAGCGAGGCAACTCCAATCGTACCTCTTAATGTCGTCCCTTCCGTACTCCCTATTCCCGAATCGCCATTTGTATCCGGCATAGTTGATGTTTCTTCTGCCGTTGCAGTGACAGTGTCAGAACAAATCGTGAGCCTCGGCCCTGCTGGATTCGAAGTTCATACTGAAGGGGGGGCCACATCAACGTACGCGGCCCCTGCGGTTGGCGCAACAGAGCCCGGGGTAGGTGTAGGACCTGCTTCGACCGTCGTCTACCAGGGCCACACCTTGACGCTCTCTGGTGCTGCTGTGACGGTGACGGGGGCTGTGGTCTTGGTACCTAGTGGGGATGCTGTGGGAACTGGGCTCAAAGGAGGGGAGAGTGCTACAAATGCGCCGGCAGTAGCATCCTCTGCTGGCTCTGCAGACAAAGCTCTTGGTTGTAGTGTTTACATAGGTTTGAGCCTTTTAGTTGCAATCTGGATGCTTTAAAGTAATCACCCACTAGGTAGGTAGTAATGCTGCAAGCCTAGAACGAGAGTGGGAGAGACTTACGGCGTGCTATTCGCTGGTCGCCATGTTCTGACAAGTACTGATTGTTGGATATAAGTCTCTGGGTGCTCGCCAGAATCATGTGGGAACGTTTAGTTGCTCATCATCTTTGTAGCCCTAATACTCCCTGACAGGGAAAACGAGTACACCAGGCCATAATATGCAGGGGGTCGGCTTGTCGCGGACAACTGATGAAGAGCAGCTACTTCCGTTCCACTTCCTCGTTCATTGCTACTGCTTAAAGCAGCTGTTTTGTACCGTGAATGTCTTCGCCTCTATCAAGTAAGAGAGCAACCATCTCCTCATCAGATTTCTCTATAATTACCTTAAAATTTCCCTTGGTGGTAAAAGCCCAGTGGGTAGTTGCTATTGCATTCCCCTCTGCCTGTTACTCGATAAGGAATTTGACCACCTCGACATGGCATTTATATGACTAGAGATAGCAAAAGTTACTTTTGAAGTCGACCTTAAAGCCAAGGGAATACTTGCACGTGATCTCGTGATCCTTGCAACGGATCACCAACAGGGATGCATTCACAACAACGGGTACGGAATCTCATTCGGTCGCTCCCGCTGATAACTTTATAACTCTACGGAGCACCCCTTAAACGCTCAACGACCTGCATGACGGATTCTATTTACATTTAACCACCATGTCTAACCTCGGGAAGCGTAGCGTCCCCTGGGTTATTGATTTAACTGGCGATGAAAACCTTCGGCCCCAAGCAAAACAGGCACGTCTCAATCGAACTTCGGCCACTCAACCGCGACCAAGTCAATCTTTCGGCTCGTCTCAATCAAGCCAATCTTTAAATTCACCAAGCCAGACCGTACGAGGATCATGGTAAGAGACTAGCGAAGAATATGACATAATCGATCTCAGTCAAGAAGATAATGAAGTGTCTCAATGGTTATATATGGGAGCCATTCATGACAAGATTGTCGGTATTCGATACTATGATGGTGTCGCCACGACAGGAGAGCAGGTTATGGTCAAGCGGGAGCCCACAAATATTTATGATCGGAATGCCATCAGGGTTAACAATGTGGAAGGCACTCAGATTGGCCATATTCCTCGAGTATTAGCCACGAAACTTGCTCCGCTCATGGTTAGTTGCTTGTCCCGTCACGAGATATAGGCTCATTAATAGCAAAGGACTCGAGAACTATCGTTATCGAAGCCATCCTGGCTGGGCGGAAAACTGGATATGACTGCCCTATACTATTGAAAATATACGGGCCTGCTGACCCTACATCCCGTCAACAGTTAGAAGCTATGTTGAGAGCTAGCCGGCTGTATATCGGCAGAGAATATATTACCGTACCTAAATCAGCAAATATTCCTCTGCCACCAAGGAAACAATCCAAGTCTCAAGGATCTTCACAGCCCTCAAGCAGTCAGAGGGCACCTGTTCCCGAGCTTGGGATTCAGCACTTCGTCAAGAATAGTGAACGCTTTAAACCTCGAGACGTGGAAAAACTTGTCGAGGAATGGGGAGTTGGTGAAGATGCGTTATCTAAAATGCCGATGGCTGAGCAGCCCACAAAATTAAAAGCCACTTTACTTCCGTATCAGCGTCAGGGGTTGGCCTGGATGCTGGAGAAAGAAAACCCTGTCCTTCCGGCAGTAGGCTCAAAAGATATTGTGCAACTATGGAAGCGCTCACAAGAGAGGGGATGCGGGTCTACTTTCCAAAACATCGCGACTCAATTCAGTACTACAACCGCTCCAGTTTTGGCGCGAGGCGGCATCCTTGCTGATGATATGGGATTGGGAAAGACTCTTCAAGTGATCAGCGTTATTCTAGAAGGAGGTTCAGGAACAACTCTGATCGTTGCGCCTGTCAGTGTAATGTCGAACTGGGCTCAGCAGATGGAACGACACGTCAAGAAGGAGAACGCGTTGAAAGTCTTGACATATCATGGAAGTAGCCACAAACAAATGACTTGCGAAAATTTCAAGGAGTACGATGTCGTTATTACCACGTATGGAATGCTGTCCTCCGAATGCTTTCCCCGAGGTACCAAGACTCCGAGAGAAATTCCAACCAAGAAAGGCCTCTTCTCTATGAACTGGGCAAGAGTCGTTCTTGATGAGGGGCATACCATCCGCAACCCTTCTACCAAAGCGGCCGTCGCAGCCACTGGTCTATTGTCCAGGTCCAAATGGGTCCTCACAGGAACCCCAATCGTCAACACTATCAAGGATCTATACTCTATGCTCAAGTACCTGGGTATATCAGGGGGTCTCGAACGATTGGAAATTTTCAATGCCATTCTTACGCGACCATTGGCTCAGGGTGATCCGAAAGCTGAACTCATCTTGCAATCCGTCATGCGCACGATGTGTCTTAGAAGAAAAAAGGATATGAAGTTCGTGGATTTAAAATTACCAGAACTGTCTGAGTATGTCCACCGCATAGCCTTCCGTAGAGACGAGAAAGAGAAATATGACGCGTTAGAGTAAGCTCGGACATCATATTCTCTATATTGAACGTTGTTAACTGTGTGTAGAACCGAGGCAAAAGGCCTGGTCGAGAAATATACCAATGAGAAAGCTAAGAACGGATTTGATGCCTACCGTCACCTTGAAATTCTGTTACGACTTCGCCAAGTATGTTGCCACTGGAAACTCTGCGAATCTCGAGTCACGAATCTCCTGGCACTCCTAGAGTCAGAAGGGGCTGTGGCCCTCACCAAAGAGAACTGTGCAGCTCTTCAAACATTGCTGCAGCTCAGCATCGACAGCCGAGACGAATGCGCCATTTGTCTCGAGGAATTGCATAACCCTGTCATCACGGCTTGCAAACACGTCTTCGGTCGAGACTGCATCGAGCGCACTATCGACCTGCAGCACAAATGCCCCATGTGCCGCGCCGAGCTCGTCGACAACGAATGTCTCATAATGCCTATTGAAGAAAGCCATGTAGAAGATTTAGAAATCGACACTGAGACAAAAAGCAGCAAGACTGAAGCATTAATGAGTATTCTCGCGGCTAGTCGCAAAGATCCATTATCCAAAGTCGTCATCTTCTCCCAGTGGACGAGTTTTCTAGATATTATCCAACACCAGCTGAAGGAGGGTGACATGAAATACACTCGTATTGACGGCAGCATGCCGGCTCACGTCCGCGATGCCGGTATGGCAGCACTGGAATCCGACCCCGACTGCCGGATTTTACTAGCCAGTTTGTCCGTCTGCAGCGTGGGTCTCAACCTCGTTGCCGCAGATACTGTTATACTTGCAGATTCCTGGTGGGCTCCAGCGATTGAAGACCAAGCGGTCGATCGTGTGCATAGATTGGGGCAGAAGCGGCCTTGTACGGTGTGGAGATTAGTAATGGAAGATAGTATTGAGGAGCGTGTTCTGGAAATCCAAGCTGAAAAGAGGAAGCTAGTAGGCAAGGCGTTTCAGGAGAAGGCTAAGGATGGAAAGGCAAAGACTACGAGGATGGGCGATATCTTGCAGTTGTTGAAGTAGAATAGAGGAGTCGGGGATTTGACCTACACTTGGCATAAAAGTTCGAGGTGGTGCATCCGAGATTTTCATTTGGCGATTGGACTTTGCCTGTAAAAGTACTAGGTATGTAGCACTAGTTCGCTTGTATTATTGATGTTGAAAATGGCCAAGATATATATTGTACCAATAGCCATGTTGCTCTTGAGATTGGAGAGTTCGAAATTATCGTTAGGTTTACTTGGGAAATTCAGAAATGCAAGCCACAACTTTTCAAAATTATACCTTAAGCCGCTTAGTCTATCTTTGCTTCGTTGCCCGAAAATATCATTGTTTGCAACTACACTGCCTAGGCCTACTTTTCCTTTGTGGTATTCTTCGTGCCGAACCATCTACACCTCTCTGTAATATACCTACCTCATCATTCTTTTTCCATCTCTAAACCTCAGAGCGAAAGGAATTTAATATCATCCTTAAGTAAGACATAGCTAGATTTCTCGTGCAATCAAGGTGAGATTGTATAGGACGCCAGCGAACAGAGCCGTATGCGCAGGAAGTCAGGGCTGAGTGAAGAGGCACAAGAGAATAGTCCAACAGACCTGTGCCAACAATCACACCTTCACTTGCTACTCCCCTTTGAGTCACCTATAAACACACAAGCACGTGCAGGAGAGCGGGTGAGTTGGCGGTATCTATTGATGCTCGCTTGACTCAACCTGATATAGGTAATAGGACGGCAGTTTTTGCTATATCTTCAACCCCAGAATTTCGACGACTCTCTTTCAACTCTTCCTTCCTTCAACCGCTCCTACAACCGCGTGTTCAACCGCGCCCACAACACGTTCTCATCGCGACTTTCCTGAAAATACTCTTCCGCCGTAACGCCGATCGCAACCATGTAAGTACACTCTAATCACTGTTGTTCCCTATTATTCCCTGATAGCCTACGCGTGTACGCTCCTTCGCCCGACCGTGGCACTGTGACCTCAGCTTCCTAAGAGATCTTTGGTCGTTCAGTTAAACTGAACATACAATCGCACTGCTACCACGGCAGTCCCCAGTCACTTTTGACGAGCTTGGACCAGTGGAAAGATGAAAACAAAGAAAGGAGGTAGCCATAATCCGTCCTAAGCTAATAACGAGGCAGGTCCCTCTGGGATAAAGTACAACAGCTGTGGGGAAAATGGGGCAAAGGTGACAAGAAGCGTGGCAGCTTCAACTTGAAGGCGAAGAATGGCGAGGACAACCGAAAGATCAAAGGCAGTGTCCATCCTACCCTCTGGCACTGCGTAAGCAATTAGCCCTCTACGTTCTATTCATACTGCAATTAACTCATACATGTTGTAGTGCCGATGCCCAAGCCGTCCATGCTGGACTATCGGACACAACTGTCAGTGGTGCAGACACTCTGAGTGTGACAACTGCAAGAAAGCTGGCTTTGTCACTATTAAGTTCTAGTGGTCGCCCCGCACCCTACAACTGAAGTCGCTGTTACATGGTCGTTGGTCGTCAATGGGGAATGGAAAGGTCTCGGTTAAGGAAGGATAGGGGCAACGATGCAGGGTCTCGCAACGTTGATCGCGCTTGAACTAGCAAACAATACACAGGCTCATCTCCCCTTGCGCATATGTCCAAATATACCCGGCTGTGACCGCGAGCATATCCTTGTCCGGTAATTCCCCACATCATGTAGTATTCCTCCCTGAACAGTGCCTCGTGACTACAACTCTACGGCCACGGCTCGTGTTACTCCTCGTTGTAGTGTATTGCAATCCTTCTGTTCCAAGTGCTACAGAGGACTGCCAAGAGACTACAATAGCGGTATTGGAGAACAATACTTGAGACAGCCCTATTACAAGACGTATATACCTTTTATTATCTAATCCAAGACCAGATCTACGAGTCAACTCCACCATTCCCAACACACGCTGTAGAAACAAACACCAGCCGCCAAAAAAGGATATTCATCAATTCATCGCTACCGTTTCTACTTCCCCTCTATAACGCCTTCTAGCATCCTCGCTGCCTTAACCTCCCTCTTCCTAAACCCCCTATTAAACATCTCCGGCAAGACCATCTGCGAATTTACATGTTCCTTCGCAAAGCCAATCTCCGGATTGCCCCCAAAACTCTCCCGTGTAACCCTTACAGCCTCCTCAAGCAATTCAGTTCCCACTCCATTCCCGCGATACCTGATACGCACAGTCCAGGCACGGATGATGCCATTTCCACGATTCTTGCTGTTCTTCCCGCCCTTCTTTTTCGAACTCGAGGACCCTGGCGATGACGGACTGCGCTCAAGACGGAGGACGGCGGCACCGATCAGTTCGGAACCGTACCGACTCCCTATCACTATATCCTCCTCCCCATCCGCATCGTCGTTCTGCAGGAACTTCCACGTCACGTTCTCGGCGAAATTTAGATACCCGCCTGCTACTCCGCGAATCGCGACTAAGCCGGCCATGGTTATGCCAGCACATGTTGTGGCTAAGAGCCCGACGTCCGAGCGGGATTTGTAGAGTGTTTGGGAAGTGAGAGCGAGTATTAAGATGTACACGGCTATGGTGAGCGGGTGGAAGATTACGGCTCGGGAGGCTTGTTGCCGCTGTTGTGCGACGGAGTCGGCGATGAGTTTGAGGGCCGCGATTTTGTCCTCGCTGGTTGTCAGAGTGGTGGTGACCAGCGGTGGGATATCAACGAGTGGGTCGCTACGTTGAGGAGAGGCTGTCTCGAGAGAGGATCTGGAGGCCGAGACGGATGTCATGGTTGCGAGGGAGGAGCTGGGCAGTGACTGGAGTGGCGGTAGAGTTTGTGAGGAGCAAGCGCTTAGGAGGGGGGTGGAGGTGTTGGAATTCAGAGTCGATGAGGGGAGGATCAGATTTGCGCGCAGGAAGGTGAAAAAGGCTGGAGGGAAAAAAAATCAGCAGGGTCAAATGACATGATGTTTGCGAGAATATTAGAGCTATGTGCGCTCTGTGGTTGAGGTCTTTGAACCGTTGCCTGTGCAGTATTTCCTATCTGCTAGGAGAGTAGGATATGATATGCCTTTACCTTGTTGACCCAACGCTGTGGATATAGTCCGTGTACTGACCGTGGTGCGATAGCGACACAAAACCCACTCGATCTGCCTCGCCAAGAAAACAATTGATGGTCGTCCAAGAACAAAGAGCCAAGAGCAGAGAAATAAGGTGCCAGTGGCGATGTATTGAAAAATTCTGCCCGGTCCCAGATAACAGGAAACGAAAGAAGTCACGCTACTACTTACTGGTACTGGTCCTAAAGCCAGGGACGGTATTCATCCTGTCCGCAATAGTGATAGTGATAGTGGCCATCACCGCCGAGGGAGGGATGACGGGATTGGTGGGAGCCCAGCGGACTAGCCCCCGTGCAGTGGGCTGGCCGCAGGATTGGGTTGTGTAGCTGTGTAGCTGGGTACCCCAAGGGAGGCAATCTTACTAAACGACGTCTAGAGACTCCAGCAAAGGGGTGCAGGCTGTTGGGTTACTTGGGGTAGCATCGCAATGGGTGTGAGGCGACGCTGGGCTATTGCAAATGCTTTATACCTGATCGCCACAGCGGTTCCAGGCGTATCGTCTTTGCACGTGTGTGGCATTGACTGGTGTGTGCGCTGCGATACCAGACGCCTTGACGCCTCGACTGCCTTGGCGAAGCTTATCAAGTGCAGCGAGTTCCAGAGCAACCAGAAGTTGGGTTGGCGACATTGTTTGGCCGTTGCGGCTACGTCACCGGTTGGCGTGAGGTTGGTATTGATGAGCATGCTGCTGGAACGAAACCGTGGTGGTCTCAGGTAGATATTGGTCTAGATGCGAGTCCAAGGGGGTTCAGGTTGGCCGAGGCTGGTTAATAAGGCAGTGAGTGGTAACAGGTTGTTTAAGCCTTAAGGCTCTGTTCCAGGATATGTTTGTTCGTTCCACTTGCCCTTGTCCTTAAGACTCCCTACTCCGAATCTGGCCAGTATTGCGTTTGCTACATGCGCAGTCTCGCGCTGTTCAAGGCTTCGCTTCCTGACGCCGCAGCCAGGCATCGCCTGTACGGTACAGCTGACTGGACATATGGCCTTGGGGTTGGCCCTTGGGTTGGTGGTCAGCCAGCCATGATTATATCTATCATATGTATCCCATATCGACCCCATCTTATGGGGAGTGCTCCCCTCCAGATTCCCGATTCCAGACTGGCCAAGTCGGCAACCCAGGCCATGGCGTTCTGATACGAGCTCAGTACATCCACATCCACATCCACAGAAACCAGGATTATCCATTTGTCCGGCTTGGGAGCCACAGAGTTACGTCCTCGGGGCTGTCGATCTGGCGATCCCTGTCTACTTCAAACATCCAAACAGTCAAAAATCAGCCTCAAACAACCGCATTATTAAGACCCAAAGACGATACCAGAGAAAACATCACGTTCAATCTAATCATGCGGCCGATCGTTGACCTCCCAGTTCACAGTTCACACCCCGCTTGCAGATCGACGGCGGAGCTGACACGGCCCTCCTGTTTGGGTCTCCGACGTTTTAAAAGTCCACATTATGCCAAGACATGACATGGAGAGAACATTTAAATATTATCCCAGAGATTAATACTACGTGCGTTGAGCAATCACTAGGGCGAATGCCCTATTAACGAAACCTGGGAAACAAAATGCATTTTAGTAATAGCATCGAGCAATTGCAGTTGCCTCAGTTGAGCAAGTTGGCCACTTGCTTGCCACCAAAACTCTCACTGTGAGCCCAAGTGTTACTCTACATCATGCGACGTGTAGACCTCGGCAGGTAGAGTGGTACTCGAGTTGCGCATTGACTATTATTCGGCCTGGGGGCTACGCGCAACTGCCACTGCAACTGCTGATGCAACAATGCACGAGTGGACTTCTAACAACTTTATAACCATCAATATAGGGGCCCAAATAGGGGTACCGAGGAGTTAAGGAGAGGGAGGGAGTGGGCGAACTCGGGTAGGCAACTGGGGAACGAAGCGAACTCGTGCACATATAACCGAGCCACAACCCCCTTTCCATTCCACCGGCGCCCTCTCCCCAACTCCTGAGGTGAGAGTTGGGATACCAAGAGATGGCCGCAGAGCTTGGCTTCTTCCCTTTGCGTAACAGGTATCTGGATATCTATCGAGAGTCCCAATTATCCTCCATTGATAGCGTAGATGCCACGCGGAACTTGTCCGCAGCGTCGCCCAGGGAAAAACGATGTGTCAAACCCAAGACCAACCCCGCCCCGCCAACAGAGATAAGCCTTTCTATAACGTTGACCCCGCCATGAAGTTCGCCGATATCTCGGGACGAATGGTGATGTCAGCCAATTCGAGATAGCGATAACTTCGCGGAGGTCAAGTATATATACTATATAAACCTTCTCCTTTCCGTCGTTATTCTAATCCTCATGCCGATAACCCATTGTCAATTGATTCTGTATCTATAACCGATTCCCGCAACTTTCAAACTCCTATCTATTCCAAGCTACACAAAAAGCACCGTTGAAATCTGAAAAGATGACTTGGGAAGACGTAGTCGCTGATAAGTTAAAGCGCCTAGAGGCAACCATTCCCCAAGAATGGCGCCTCCAGGCGCCGCCAACGGAGGACTCGGTGATGGACTATCCTAAGAAAAGCGGAATCATGACTCCTGAGGAGATTGCGATTACCGAGTCTTCTGCTACGGATTTAGTCGCAAAGATGGCAGCGGGCCAATTGACCTCGGTCGCCGTGACGACTGCTTTCTGCAAGAGAGCAGCTCTCGCCCATCAACTGGTGAGAATCAAGTTTCCGCACTAGTTCTTTAGAGCGAATATTAACCCCTTATTTTCATAGACCAACTGCTCTCTCGAGTTCTTCCCCGAGATGGCCCTGGCACGTGCCAAGGAGCTCGACGCTCACTTAAAGTCCACCGGGAAGACCGTTGGGCCCCTTCACGGCCTTCCAATCTCGCTCAAGGATCAATTTAGAATCAAGGTAAGCATTGAGCACCGATTAAAAAGAAAGGCACAAAACTGATCCCATATAGGGCCTAGAAACCTCCATGGCATATGTCGCCTGGATTGGAAAATTTGAGGAGGGAAACTCCGTTCTCGTGGATCTCCTTCTCAAGGCCGGTGCGGTCTTTTACGTCAAGACCAGTGTTCCACAAAGTTTGATGGTTTGTGAGACTATCAATAATGTTACTGGCCGCACCGTCAACCCAAGAAACAAGAACTGGTCTTGCGGTGGATCATCTGGGGGCGAAGGAGCCATGGTTGGATTCCGCGGAGGCATCATTGGTGTTGGAACTGATATCGGTGGATCTATCCGAGTCCCCGCAGCGTTTAACTTCCTATACGGAATCAGACCTAGCCATGGCCGGTTGCCATACGCAAAAATGGCAAACAGCATGGTAGGCCAGGAGACGGTCCACAGCGTCTGTGGGCCCATGACACATTCCGTCGCAGGTAAGATTTGCCAGAGTAACCAAGAGAGCCAAACTAACGACGGTTAGACATGCGCCTTTTCATGAAGTCCGTTCTGGCCCAAGAGCCATGGCAATATGACTCCAAAGTCGTGCCAATGCCATGGAGACAATCTGAGGAAGATGCCATCAAACCGAAGCTATCGTCAGGAGGCTTGACTGTTGGATACTTCAACTGCGATGGAAATGTGAGTCCTCCTATATATCAATTTCCTCTTTAGGGGGGGCGATTTTCAGGCATAAGCCACCAAATTACCCCTTTACCCTCAACTGACACTCCTAGGTCCTCCCTCATCCACCCATCCTCCGCGGTGTCGCGACCGTCGCCGAGGCACTCAAGAAAGCCGGCCATACTGTCTTCGAATGGGCGCCCTACAAGCACCCCTTCGCCGTAGACCTCACCAACAAAATCTATGCCGGAGACGGCGGAACCGACATTTTCAACACCCTTAAGGCGTCCGGCGAGCCCCCTATCCCCAACTTTAAGGAGCTGATCAATCCCTCACTTCCTAAGGTCGACATGAACGAGCTATGGGATGTGCAACTCCAGAAATGGAATTACCAGATGGAGTATCTCGAGCAAATCCGCCTCGTGGAGAAGAAATTAGGAAGAGAGGTTGATGCTATCATTGCGCCGATCACACCCACTGCGGCTGTCAGACACAACCAATTCAAGTACTATGGTTATGCCACCGCGATCAACTTACTTGATTTCACCAGTGTCGTTGTCCCTGTTACCTGGGCGGATAAGAATATCGATAAAAAGAACGAGGCATACAAGCCAATCACCGAGATCGATGGTGTTGTCCAAGCTGAATGTAAGTCCATATCTTGTTATTCTGCTGCATATTTTAGGGATTTGTTTTCGCTGATATGTTTCCGTTATAGATGACGCTGAGGCATACCACGGAGCTCCTGTTGCTGTTCAGATTATCGGCAGGCGCTTGACTGAGGAGAGAATTATGGCTATTTCGGAAGAAATTGGCAGATTGCTTGGAAATGAAATCACCCCATGAGGAGTATAGTTTTTATACCCGGTATAATAGTTTATATGTAGTTTTTGAATACCCTTACTGTTAGAAGGGAAGTGATCATAACAAAAATGAAAGGGCACACCTCAAGAAGGAATACTATGATTTTTTTTACTGCTCGTTAAGCTTAATGGATTCGTTGTGACCTGCCATAAAATAATAGAATTTGGAAATCGGTCTCTACAAATGAGGAGTAAACATCTGGCAGAGAAAAGACATCGGCCTACTCTCTTAGTTGCAAACTTTGCCGTGTTATTATATGAAGCATTATCCTGAAAAGAAGCAGTGCAATACTTGAACTTCACCTTAGAAAACTTGAAACTACAAATCATCAAGATCACTCCTCACCCTTCCCATCAACAACGCTTCAATCTTCGTCCCCTGGGCTAAAGTGCCCTCCCCAGCAGGCAAGCACACCAATGCATTAGCGCTTTTCAAACTACCTACCCTCGAGCTTCGTTGCCCGCCCGTACTAGATGCATGCAAAACCCCATTTTTATCCATTGTGACAACAGCCCGATGATACTCAGCTCTTTGCGGATCAAGGCGGAAACCATGATCCAGCGTAACCAGTATTTTCGGCAAGCCAGCTGGAGAAACGCCGGAGAGGCGATGTAGAGAAGGTAGAACAAAGAGATGGAGTGTCACGATGGCTGAGACGGGATTTCCCGGCAGAGAGAAGATGACCTTCTCGACCCGTTCTCCGGCATTGTTCTTTACCGGCACAGTTGCGAATGTTGTGGGTTTTCCGGGCTTCATCGAGACACGGCCAAAATGGATGGTTCCGCCGAGTGAGCGCTCGATGGTTGGTTTTAGCAGGTCGAGTTCGCCCATGGACACCCCGCCTGAGGTGACTATTAGGTCGACCTTGCGAAGGGCATCACGGAGGGTCCCTTCTAGAGCTCCAGGCTTATCTCGCGCGATTCCGAGATCGATTACTTCGTAGCCCCAGCCTCGTACGACGGACATGATAGTTGGCCGGTTGCAGTCGCGAACTTCTCCAAGTCGCAGGTCACCCGGTCGGTTGTGCTCCACGATCTCATCACCGGTAGATAATACACCGATGATGGGTTTTCTATAGATAGATACTTCGGCTCTGCCAACAGATGCCAGAAGGCCCAATTCTCCGCCTGTAGCAGAGATCTCTTCCCCTTTTCTTAAGATAATTTCGCCTTGTCTGGTATCGCTCCCGACTTCTCGGACATTCTCTCCTGGCTTGACATTTCCCGCTAATATCTCCACATCTTTTTCTTCCTGGCCGTCTTCAGTCATGGTTTTCAAGACCGTATCCTCGACCATGACAACTGAAGTAGCCCCAGGAGGAAGAGGTGCTCCGGTGGTAATACGCGTAATTTGCCCAGCTTTTAATGGGGGAATTTCCCCGGGTGTAGCGTGAGATATCGAGACAACGGGAAACGTGCCCTTGCTTGAACTGCTACCTTCTGGAGCAATAACAGCATAGCCGTCCACGATGCTCGCTCGATATGCCGGTACTGCTTCTGTGGCTGTAACATCATCAGCAAGGACAGAGCCTACCAGCGCCCCATCGACCTTGACCTGTACCACGAGCGGCGGTGGAGTGTGCTCTTTGATAAGCTTGAGAGCTTCATCAACTGACAGCATCGGGTACGGGGAGGAGCGATTCCGTCGAGATGGTCCTAAGCTCGGGTCATTGGAACGGGGATTCTCGTCAGGATTTGTATGTCTGACAGGCATCGCATGCCCATGGTGGCTGTGACCATGCCCATGGGAGTGTCCATGGGAGTGTCCATGAGAATGGCCATGGGAATGCGTGTGTTGGCTTGACGGAGCGGCAACCCCTGCCTGTTTCTCTAGCTGCTTGACGCCCCCGGCATGTAGACTTCTTGAGTCTGCCCCGGCTGCCTGAAGGCAAGCATGAGGGAGCAGCTTTAGCACGGATTGAAGATTCTCTTTGGCTCCTTTGGGAGAGCCAGGAAGAGTAATAATGATCGTCTTGTTTCGTACTCCAGCCACTGGCCGCGACATCATGGCAACTATTATAGGTCAGCTGACTAGTATACAATGGCCCCTTTTTAAGAGAATTAGGCATTTGAAAGACTTACAAGGAGTGACAGCTAAAGAAGCAGTCAGCATGCCATGGACCAGCCCAGGTGCATGTTTATGCAAAAGAGGAGCAACAGCCTCAAAAACAACGTCAGAGTATATCCTGTTTTAGAAGCTCACTAGAATTCTTATACCTCTGGGGTGCTATCATGAACCGCAAACCCGGTCCCACCTGTTGATACAATCAAATTAACGGCATCATCCCGATCCGTCCAAGCCGTGATGCTCCTTTGAATATCCAATACCTCATCCCCTACAATCTTTGTATCAACAAGCTCCCATTTCCCCGCACCCTCTTTGTCAAAGACTTCGGCCAGTATCTTGCTAGACGTATCCGTTGAAGGGTCTTTCGATGCTGTCGTAGAAACTACAAGAATTGCTGCTCTTAACAGGGTTTCGGGATTGGACATTTTGATTATTGTATGAAGTTTGGTTTGAGTTACTCACTCGTCGTTTGTCTGTGAGTCCACGGAAACACTTCGGCAGTTGTTGTCGCGTCACCCCAAATTATTTTCCTCGTCCAGCCATATCACGTCCTCTCCCCTACGTCAAGAATGCGATTGTTGCAGCAATAAAAATCACGGCTCAATCATGGTGCGGCTTAAGAATCGCTATTTGCTGGTCAATATCCTATATCCCGAATTGGAGAAGACTACGACACCAAAATCGAATGCGGTATCTGATGTCGTCGCCATCAACCAGCCGACCACGAACGCATTAACACAGCATGCATTGCTAAAGGGCATTCGGTCGCAAATCCTAGAGCTATTTGGCGATTATGGATCGGGCGCTGTGTCAGAAAGCCTCTGTGGTAATAATACAAAACATCCCGTTCTAACTTTGACTGAGCAATATACTGATTAGTACTTTAGTCAAATACCTGTCACCGGCCACCTCGACCTTCATATTACGAGTATCTCGAGCGCATTATCGAATCGCATGGGCAGCTCTGTCATTTATGAGGCGTGTCCCGGTAAAAGATGGAAAGGATTGCGTGTTTAGGGTTGTGAGAGTTAGTGGCACGATCAGAAAAGCGGAGGAGGAAGCAATTCGCAGAGCAAAAGAGATCATTGTCAAGGCCAAACGGGAGCTTGGGGAACAGGGCGAATCAACCTTGGATAATATATTTGGCAAAGCGGCGGAAGCCGATTCCGCTAAAGATGTCCTGATGGTGGATAGAAGCGACAGTGAGGAAGACGATGGTGTCAATAGTGATGATGGAGACGGATGAGGGTATCATTGGTTCCTTCTAACTACTTTCATGCCACTTCCTCCAGGCGGCAAAGACATTTGCTCGAGATCACCATCCTCATCCCGAGCAAGCTCAGCCTCTTTCGCCCGCTCAGCTTCATCACGAACCTTAGCTTGTTCCTCCCACTCCCTCCGCTCTTTCTCGTCATACTCGTCCTTCGCATCAAGCCACCGTTCCTGAACATCCTTGACATCCATGGTTGTCGTACCTTCCCTCATTGCGACTTGCCAGACGGTGTCATTGGCCCCCTCCGCACCCCCAAATGCGTAACCACCAGCTCGGTCGATGACTTGGAGCAAATGCATCATACTCCTCTTATCTTCTACCGCCAGGGTCTCGAATCCCACCAAACCAAAACTATCAACGACTTCAATTATGGCTTTGTTGAGCCCTTGGAATTTCGGACCGACTGAGGATTCTGCTTCAAGGATTGGTAGGAGATATGATAGGTCTTGAACCTCGGTATAGAAGTCGATGTTAAATGGCAGGGGCGGGTATGATGCGAGTTTGTCTATCTTTGTCAGGACATTGAGGTGTGGAAGGTCCATCTGCAGCATAGCTCGCAGAGAAAGAATCAAATGGGAGATGTAGAGCGAAGGGAGGGTGAGGCAGTATGAGTCGGAAAGGTGTAGTGCTACAAGCTACCCAGAAGTTAGCACATGCCATCCTAGGATGGAATTTGGAGCGGCTGCGCACTCTATAACCAAGCTTCTGTAACCTGAAGAAGATATTTCGTAATGACGAATGGTGCGTATAGAGCTCAACCTGCCCAGGACAATCAAAAAGTACATAGTCCTCGCCTAGCTCACTCAATCCTTTCTCCAACCATTCTATATTATGCTCCAGTTCTTCGAGCGCATAAAGCACGCCACCGTTTGGTCCTAGGTCGTGCTCCTCCATAACCTCCTCCAGCTTTACAAGATCCCGTACGTCTATCGCGCAGTCGTAGCCCATATTCTCATTTGCGGGATCTAGGTTGACCACTGAACATTTTCGCCCTATCGCCGACATGAACTGTTGCACTAGAGGACAAAGTTAGGTAGGATCCTTGAGCTGCTCATGGAGGGGTAAATATCATACTGCCATTGCAATATGTGCTTTTGCCAGCTCCCGGGCTGCCTAGCACAAGCTGTGCAAACGGCATTTTGATGGTGATAGAATATCCTCGTCCAAGCCCAAAGCTGTACCAGATCTTGAGCTTATACAGCAATAGCGGAAAGCGGATGGCGGGGTAGAATGTCGGCCCAGGCTGGTTCAGATGTGCGATATAACGTGCTTTCCTAACGTTCTTGTTTTAAAGATGCTCGATTCGTAGTATACTACGTATTAAGTGTGTCGGAATCGTTCGGGTTACTGGTAGTTTTTAACATTTCTGGAGTGCTTATGTAAATCGCATGTGAGGTCAATATGAATGCGGGAGTGATCGAGAATTCCCTTTCTGGCAATTGAGGGCGGTGGCGACGGCAGAATTTCGCGCTCGAAGTCAACATCCAAGAGCTTTCGCGCCTGCTAAAGAACAGCAATAAAACTCTCCTCGAGCAATTTGAAAGATGGCACCCAGTAAATTACCCCCCCTTTCAATTTATTTCCTTCAATTTATAGGGAATGATAGCTGACAACCTCTAGCAATCCAATACGAGCTTTCGGAACCTCCATCCGACGCGGTCTCCTCAGTCACATTTGCGCCCAGCTCTCCAACAAGATTGTTGGTATCTTCTTGGGATAGACATGTCTATTTGTATGATATATCTAGTGGAGAAGAGGGCGGCAAGCTGATTCAGAAGTATGAGCACCGAGCGCCAGTACTCGATGTATGCTTCGGAGCAGACGACAACGAAGCTTTCAGTGCGGGGATGGACTGGCAGGTGAAGAGGTAAGGGAGCCTGAGATATGTTGTATGAATCTGCTTCTAATATCTGATAGGATAAATCTGGAGACAGGCGAGCAGACCGTTCTAAGTAACCATGGTGCACCAGTCAAGTCAGTTGTTTACAGTAGGGAACACTGTGAGTACACCCTCTCCCCTCTACTATCCTGTATCTGACATCTGCTCCTCCAGCATTACTCGTCTCGGCATCGTGGGACTCCACGCTGCATTTCCATGACCTCAAAAACGAAGGAAAAGAACCAACGACCGTCAAACTCCCCGCGAAACCTCACTCACTCTCAATCTCCGCCTCCAAATTAGTCGTAGCTATGGCATCCCGCTTAGTCTACATTTATGACCTCAAAAGCACCCTGCTCATCGCATCAGAAGGCGCCGGCGACATCGCTGATCCACAACCATGGCAGCAGCGCGAGTCTTCTCTGAAGTTCATGACTAGAGCGGTGGCTTGCATGCCTAACGATGATGGATATGCAAGCAGTAGTATCGAGGGCCGCGTGGCAGTAGAATGGTTTGATCCCTCTTCCGAGTCACAAACCCGAAAATATGCGTTTAAATGCCATCGACAGCCGGATCCAGAGAGTGAGGGTGCAGATATCGTATACCCGGTCAACGCCTTGGCCTTCCATCCTGTCCACGGAACGTTTGCATCGGGCGGTGGAGACGGTGTTGTTGCACTTTGGGATGCGAATGCGAAGAGGAGGATTAGGCAGTATCAGAAATATCCGCAAAGTGTAGCGGCGCTGGCGTTCTCCTGTGATGGAAACTATCTGGCTATTGGTGTCTGCCCAGGGTTTGAAAATGGACAGGAAGATTATACTGGAGAGGGAGTTACGAAGGTCTATGTCAGAGAACTGGGTGAGACTGAGGCGAAGGGCAAGGGCGCGAAGTAACGTTCTATTTTGGCTTTGGGGGTGAGGATGGTCCATTTAGCATGGCGTTTTGCGGATGTGAAAATAGGAAACCAATTGAACTTATTGCTGACGAAGCCGGGACGTTGGAGGCTGATTTCTTGGTTGAATATGTGACCGCAGACATTGACCTAGATTCTACTAACCCCAAAATGCCTTTCTCCCCTGTATTCGAATTACAATCTAGCCATTCTGGCTCCGGATCAGGCACTAGCTCAGGCCATGTTATCGCGTATTCTTCTATTGATCATAACGCTTGCGCCTCTAGCTAAAGATCAGGCTCGGCCCCGCCGAAAATTGAGATATTCAAGTTCTACGAATATCTCACTAGAATTGACGTATTCAAGTTATACGAATATCTGACCGAAATTGAGATATTTGTACTACTTGAAATCTCAATTTCGGTTAGATATGGAGGATATAGTACGGTAGGCGGACAAAGCTTAATGGATATCTAAAAATAGCTTGACTTTGTAGCCGGCTAGATATTCGAACAATAGAGTATAGTGGTATACGCCGACTAGATTATATAGAAATAGTATATAGAAGCTCGATATCGGAGATATATATACCTACCTACCTAGGTACCTTAGGTAGATTTCTACTAGGACTTTAGGGAACAGCTAAAACTGGAGGAGGGCGTTTTGTCGAGAATATAAGGCGAGGGCTTTTTAACCTCTAAGCAATGGTGCCTCTTGGCCTAGCATCTACTTTCCTGACACTTCGATGCCGCTCATCATTTCGCAATCATTATGTAGGACTTCTAGGATGTTTACTAGCTAAACATAAATACACTTTTTGATGGTCCCATTTCCCTTCCCTTCAACGTCTCATGGTACACATTTTTCAAGACTTTTCAAGCCTTGGGATAATATGAATTACCTATGTAGTTATAGTAGATCAAAATGTGAAGATTATTCGAGTTCAAATATAACTGCATATACTAACATCTAGCCTAATGACGAAAGTGCTATATAGGCTTCCGCGAGCCGTTGATAAGAGGTGTCCTTTCGCTCGATTCGTCTTCAACCACGGCACTTGTTTCGTTATCCGTCTGGACCACCTCGCGTCGGTCTTGAAAATATCCGAAGATACCCCGAGAATCAGTCTACTCAAAGTTAGTATACTATAGCCTATCGAGGGAAAATTCGAGACGGCACTTACCCCTTCTCCCTCATCAAGAGCCGTCTCTCTTCTAGCCTTAACCTCAAAGCAGATCCCCATGACAAGCAGACAACCCTGCAAACAGCCAGTAACCAAAAACACACCCCAATTACTCCAACCCCCAAGTCCGAGTCTTGCCGCTAGACTTGCCGACAATACAAAGCTCCCGGGCGTTTGTATCAACATCATCGGGATACTCAAGCTCCCGACATGACCAAGACACCACGTCATCCAGATCTGAGGTAGGTATTGTATAAGCGCGAGTGTGACAGCCATTAGGCCTAGGGAATGCGCCCATATTTCAAGGTAGTTTGGGCGCACAAGAGCGAAGAATGTGCTGATAATTATCACAGCAAACCCATGCAGGAGACATACGAAAGCCACTGTAAGTGCCGTGCGCCAGGTGTATTTGTCTTCGATATCTTTATTTGGGAGCGTCGGTCCTCGTGGGAAGAATATCATGAACAGAAGTAATCTACCAAATTGCCGCTTGTTAGCAAGTGCCGTTCCACTTCATGTTATGTAGTGGGTATGTGAGTCCTTACATCACGGTGAAGCAGAACCACTGTACGCCTATTTGGGCAATGCCCAGAAGCCCCGCAACACATTCAAATGTACTGATAGTTTTACAGCATGCTACATCTGCCCGGGACTCGGGAAGAAACAATATGTTTGCGAAGGCGCATGTTCCCGACGTCGTACCAAGGAGGATAAAATACGGCGATATCCCTTCGGAGGTCCGGCGCGCGATGATTCGATAGTGCTGAGGGAGGTATGATACTAGGATGCCAAAGACAATAAAGCTGTAATTTGAATAGACGTTAGACATGGAGATGGGACACAGTCGGGAATGACAGATGCTTTGCTCTTGAGAGTGTGCTACGCTTACATAGAAACTGACAGGTTCAGGTAACCCGGCTCTTTAAGCTCCTCGCAGTGCTGTTTCGTGAAATCAGACGCCAAGTTGAACGAGGAGGAGTCCATAGAGGAGGCGGTTAGGTCTAGCTATAGCTTACAGCTATAGCTCGATCCGCGTTTAGATGAGGATGCAGTATATCATAGACGCAAGTAGCGATATGGTGAAGCCGAAGCGAGTATCTACGTAGATGGAGAGTAGTAGGTAGATGACTGCGTTAGGAGGACTAGAGTACCAGTACGACGATAAGCTCGTGCCATACGAAGTACCCAGGTAGGTAAGGTACGTACTACGGTCAAGGGTTAATACAGCGGGTTGGCGGGGAAGCGCTAAGCCACTATTCTCCGATGCCAGATGCCTGGAGTTCAAGGCGGAAGCCGATTTCGCTACTCGTAGCGACTGTAAACAGACCATGGAAAAAGGGATAAGTGCGCTCATGATAATATTCATTATAAAGATTTGAATTGTTCCTATATTACGCGCTGAAAGAATTTCGCTGCATCATTGCTCGTTGCGCTGGGTCCTCAACGCCGACGCCACAGCAACGCGAAAGCACGTGATGGTGACGTTGGGCCAAGGCGGTCTTCCGTCGGCAATATTCTCGATTTCACCTGAACCCTGTTACTACCAGTCCAAATCTAAAATCACCATTGATAATGGAGCATTCTGCATTTGCCTGTGGAAAGCCCCGTTCATGCTCTCTCCATTTTCTCGCTTGAATTAATGCAAAGTAGATGTTCAATATGAGACGTCTGATTCAAATATGGAACCCGATCGAAAGCTTCCCAAGCTGGTAGCCTCAACGGGCAGTACATACAACTGCACTGTCGCGGAGTCAAGAGTCCGCGAAGGCAAGCTTTTGAATTCAGAATCCCAAGACCGCGAAGCCTCTATAGGGATCTTTGATGATGATCTGGAAGTCAATTACTTTAAAAGCGCGCAATGGTAAACTTCCGAGAGCCTCTTATCACAGCACCCACTTACACTCCTATCCCAGGACTCCAGATGGGACAAGTCTCCTCACCAGCAATGCAGATAACACGGTCAGAACCTTCATCGTCCCGCCAGACCTCCTCGATAACCCCGCCTGCCCGATATCTCTTACCCCCTACACAGTTCACACGTACCCAACCCCAATAAACTGCCTCACGCCCTACCCGTATTTCGCCCTCTCAGACCCAGCAACGACCCTCTACCTCTCTACACAAACCGACCTCCCTATCCGTCTTGCCAATGCCCTCTCTCCGTCCCCATCACCAACTGCTACGTACCCACTCGTGTCCCCGACAACAGAAGCGTACTATGCGCCCTCATCCCTTCTCTGGAGCGCGGGAGGTACTTCTTTCCTAGCAGGCACAGACTGCCTAATCGCTCTATTCGATGTATCCCGCAGTGGTGAAGGGCCCATGACACGGCTACCCACCATTCCGTCCAAGCGACATAAGATGAAAGGCGGTGGGGTAGGGATGCGCGGTATTGTCTCTGCTCTTTCGCTGCAGCCTTCAGCCGCGGGCGAAGATAGTATACTAGCAGCGGGGACTTGGACAAGATGGGTAGGCTTGTATGACGCAGCCGGCATGGGCGGCACGGTCGCAACGTGGAGTGTGGCTGAGGCGGCGGATACGCATGCGGGCATTGGAGGCCTGGGAGTTACTCAGACGCTGTGGAGTGCTTGTGGGAGGTACTTGTATGTGGTTGAGAGAAAGAGTAGGGGGGTTCTGGTTTATGATGTTAGGGGGGCTAAGAAGATGCTTGCGTGGTTGGAGGGGAGGATGGCGGAAACAAACCAGAGGTTGGGGGTTGATTGTTTTGAGAGTGAAGGAGGAACTGAAGTTTGGGCTGCGGGTACGGATGGGATTGTGAGGGTTTGGGAGGGGGTGGGGAAGACGGAGGGTGCGGTGGGGAGAGACTGGGAATGGAAGGCTCATGATGGTAATTGTGCTTCCCTTTTGCAGAAGAATGTGACTGACAATCCCTCCAGATCCGGTGACTTCAACTGCTGTTCATAGTTCCGGCACAGTTGTGGCGACTTGTTCCGGACAGAAGACTCTACCATCCGTAGATGGTAGTGATAGTGGCAGTGACGATGAGAGCAGCGGTTCAGACTCAGATGATGATTCTGAAGAGAGCGAAAACTCAAGTTGCTCGGCGCACCCGACTTTTAAAACGCCAGATAATAGCATAAAAGTATGGAGTTTATAACACTCGCCATATCACATATGAAGCACGTGTGTCTCTAGCATAAAATCCAGCCAGCGAAATTACCCCAGCAAATCAGCCATCATATCACCACCATATCGCACCATAAATCCTGCCCAGAAACGAAAACAGCCCAACATAGCAACTTACTCCCAGCTCCTATCAATAACATCACTAACCCTCTCCACTAAACCCCTCCCACAGAGACCGCCAAACATCTTTAACCTCCGTTCCCTACCCATCTCCACAAACGCAGCCATACCAAACTGGCTAGCCTCGGTAGGGCTCCTCTCATCAACACCCTCCGGCGACTTCAAACCTGCCACAATGACTTGAGCGGCAAAAGCATTCATACCAGCTCTTCTCAGAAATAACTCCCAGTGCGTTTCCTCTGTCAAGAGATCAGCTTCTGCTTTCCCGAGACGGTGCCGCATAATCGTACAAGCCAGCCATTTTGCCAACGTCTCTTCACCCCCTACCACGAGATGCACGATAACCGTTGTTGTGAGGCCTGAGGCAAAACCGATGAATTCGCTCAAGGCAATGCAATCATTCTCATCCAGGCCATTGGTTGTCTCGTCATTGCGGCCTTCGGTCACCAATACGATAAGGTCTTCGTACCGCACGCTAGCCTTCTCTAGTCTGTCACGGATGGCGGTTTTAGTTTTTGAACCCGGGAGGGGAACTTGCTTGACTTTTTGAAGGGTAGTGAGTATGACGCCCGTAGATGGCGAAACGATTAGGTCCGCTTCTGAATCTAACGGCGAGCTTTTTGGTGACCGCGTGACAGATCCTGGCATCCAAGCTGTTGTGTTATGGGCTGTAAAGTCTCGCTCTATAATCGTGAGCGAGGGAAGGAGGCTCTCAAGGTTTCTAATTAGAGCGCGGTGTTTTAGAAGCGTTGATGACACTAATATGTTTATTGGTGTTGTTGAGGCTTTCAGAGGCGGCGCTGGAAACTGGCGTGGTTGTTGAATTGGCGAATGGTTGATAGGCAATTGTAACTCATCCTGTGGAGCAGCTGAAATAGCTTGTGCTGGCTCTGGCTGGGCAGCGGATTCTTTGCGGACTTTGCTCGAGAAATATGAACTGTCTGCGAGCTTCAACTTCTTGACTCCATGAAGCTGTCTATAGTTTTCGAGCAAATTTCCTGCTGAAAATTCGCCGCCGAGCAATAAGGTCGGACTTGGTTCAATGTTGCATTGCCCCTTCGCCAGCGATGGCATGGGACCTGCTAGGTGTAACGTGCTTCTCTTGGCTTGCAAGGTCACTTGCGGCTCCTTATTTTGTGGCTGCAATTGTGTTTGGAATTGGCTCCTCTTGGGATTCTCCTGATCCAGATCCTCTTGTTCTAGTTCCTTCTTTCGTTTTCTTACAAGAAAACTCATATCTTGCTGCTGATCACTGGCAAATTCCCCTAGCTCGATATCCTCATCATCCTCGTCGTTGATTTTCACAATTCTTAGACCTGGGGGCTTCCATGTCAAATCCGAACTGTCTGTTTCTTGCTTATCCTTGGGAGAGACAAAGACATCCCATACATGGTTGTCAACTTCATGACTTTCCTCCAAGGCTACTTTGGCTAAGTCATGAGGGAAAGGATTCCACCGTAACTCAAGCTGTTTCCGACCAGGCCTTTTCCAAACCTCTTGTTTTGGCCCGATGACTGATTTGATCATCTCCTTTTGTAGAGACAATAAATGGACTGGGCCATTGGCCTCTTGAAACTTCTTCCAGGGAGGGTCTGGAGCTGAAAAGTTCATAATCCGTTCTTTAACCCGGGCCGTCGTGTCCGCTTCAATTAACTTCTCCTGTTCGACCTGCTGCATTGCATATTCATAATATTTACTGAATGTTGCTTCGATAAAGAATTTATCATATTGTTCGGAGTCGTCAGTGGGCATAGGATTAAGAAGCATTTGCTCGACTCCCTCACTGAATCTCACATTTTTCTCAACAACCGTAGTTGGTTTCAGTGGGGTCAAGAGCTCGTCGACCTTTAAATCTTCCCGCTTTGCTCTTTCTGATTTGACGGACGGTGGTGTGCTATGATCCATAAACCCAGCAGGCGGATAGATATCTGCAAGCTTCACAGTAGCAACTGCCGAGTATGGGTCAGCCGACGAGTTATTTTGCTGGTCACTTTGCATAAACAGTCGAATCGGAGTAGGAATGTCCTGTTCGAATATATAATCCTCGATGTTTTTCAGGTCTTCCTTAGAAAGAGATTCCGGATCAGAGAGAACCGGAAGCTGGTACGTGGGAGACGACGATGACGGCTCGCATGGTTGAGATGCGGAAGAAACTGGTGAAAGCGGTGGCGTCACAGGTTCCAAAGCCTTCGTCTATGCAGGTTTAGTGAAGCTTCCTCATCAGTCGAGGCCGGAGCTTAATATGGATGTCTACGTACCCGTTTGCAAGTTTGTTCCCTGTCCAACAGTTCCGCCTCATCCGCCTGTGTCCACAAATCCTTGATAGTAGTCTGAAGATACGCCACAGCATCTTTGGAGACTTCTATCTTTTCCATTTCTAGATCGTGCCTGAAATGTTGCTCTAATTGCCAATACTTGCTGGGAAATGACAGACCCTCGCCATTTTCCTCATCCACAATCTCCAAAGGCAGTCTCACGTCCTTGAACCTGATCTCGAAATCTTCTCGCCGAGCGAATTCCTTGAAGTCTGTTTTATGATCGCTCTTAAGTAGTGGCAGTTCGATTTTCGAACTTTTCACGTCTCGATTACCGAGCAGTGGTAAAACCAGAGAATCTATCACTTCGAAACTCTCTTCCTGCTTGACTAGTTGGAGGAAGCGGGCCCCATCTTGAGACAGCACCAGCCGCTCATTTACGCAAGGGCTAAGGCCTAGATCTAGTTGAGGAAGATGGGGATCGTCAGTGAGATGACGGCCGACTCTTGCTTGAAGTTCACCGGTGTGCACAACCGCCATAGAATCCGTGAGATAATCGCGACATAGGCCTTTACTGCGTGCGTAGTCAAGCGGTGGGAGGTCATAACCTTCATCATCGGAGCATTCTGACCTGTTGACAGCGCCGGCACCACCGATGGGCATGGAGCTGGTCATTTGGATGCCCAAAGCAAGGACTCGATGACAGCCGAGTATTTGGCAATCGAACTTTGGTTGAACAGACGCAGCACCAAAGTTGCCCCGATTTTAGGAGTTTACATGTGATGACGAAAGATTCAAGGTGTGGAGATGGAATATTGATACTTGGGGCCCTCGACGAGAGCTAAAAGAGGCATGTATTTACACGTGACTGGGAAGCATACAGCTCCAGCTCGAGCTTCGGGCGGGAAATGAGCAAAGAAAATATCTTTAGCGATAGACAAACCAAGTCAGCAGTTTAAATATTTATCTGTCAAGTTATACAGATCGCGTCCAGGGCCCTTGGGCATGTTTAGTGTGAGGCTAGCCAATACAGATACCATCGCCAAATGTGCCGGTTGGGCAGCCCCGATAATGACAACTCATTGACCCCATGGATTAAGTTTAGATTTTGGCTTAAACTGTTATGGGTTATTCTATTTGGAGATAGAATTAATCAAGGCTAAGCGTAAAGAAAACCTCGACAGTGTTGATTGACGATATGTAACTCGAATAAAACGAGAAGTAGGATCGAGTGCTTTGGGGCTAACTACTGGTAGGTATGTTTTCAAGATATCATACAGCGGTTCACTTGACGCTTCTAGTAGACGGATAAGCCAACTATTTGGGAACCCCGTGTGAGCAGCTCTGCTGCGGAAAAGAAATGATACCGGGTTTCTGAACTCGAAGAAAGCAACGTAAACCACTAGTTTGGCGCATTATAGGAAAAATCGGTGTTTTTCGGGACTAACGCCCTACGAAGGGCATAATTCCCAGAGAGTGTCAAAATTCATGGAACATTCGAATATTCAGCCGTCGCAAAGTGATGCTATTCGCAGATCCGTAGTAGGCTTAGAGCCGGAGCGTATAGACCAAATACAGCCAGCGTGACTCGACAACCTGTTTCGGGGCTAGATGTAGAGGATATAGCGGTGTTATTGCCGAAAAACATCGCTTTGTTCCTATAATGCGCCATACATTAGGCCCTTGGGCTGGCTATGTGGCCGGTTTTCGACAGTTCCTGCCACTGACCATCGTGCTGTTTAGGAAAAAGGACGACGCATCAATATGACCGCTTACAATGTAATACCATGTCCATTTCCTGACACGTGCGGTATCCTCATACAATTCTCCTCGGCAGCGCCCCAATCTCTACTTTAAGACCATGGCCCGCTCGAAATTCGCTCTATTGGTATCCTCTGCAGATGCTAACCATCCTACACTATCGTAATCGTCTAGCCTATGAACCAATACTCCAGACGCCATCCCTATCCTCGTAGTACATCAATGGGAGGAAAAAGGCGGAATGAACTTTAGTATACACCGTTCCTCCTACTGCTTGCTCCCATTCCAGTCGCAGGTGCTGTGAATCCGCCAAGCTGCAGGCTTTGAACTCCTTCCCTCGTACTGCCAACCTTACTCGCAACACCTAGAATGCTATGCTCAAACTCCCGCAATGCACCTGCCAACTCCATCACCGGGTCTTCATGCGCCGAAGAGCTCCCATTCTTTTTGGCGACAAACGCATTGATCTGCTGGACGCTGCCAGCTTCGACACTTTGTAAATGTTGCTCAATTTCGGCGAGATTATTTTGGTATTTGTTTAGCGTCGCAGCAAGCTCATCTGCCGTTGCAGAGAAGAACCCAACAATATCTTGTGCTTCATCTTCCCCATCTTCTGGCGATCGATTACCTGATGATTTCGATGTCCAAATTGCCGCACTATGGTATTGTTGTGGCAACTTCAGGTTGTCAATGGCTCTGAAGCTCAATTTTGCGTTCTTAGCATCCGTCTTCACAGACTCTCGTACTAGGGCGATTGTCTTAACGTCAGATACCAAGGCACTTTCGACACCGGTCAGCTTCCGACTGCAAAAGTTAACATCATTTGGGATTTGCGAAAGTTGTTGGTCGTGGGCAGGCATTATGGACTCGCAATCATTTTTCAGCTTTATTTGGCCCTGGATAACTTGATCCATCTGAGCAATTGCTTTGGCAAGGTCATCGTGAAGATCGTTGAACCGCGTGGTACCTCGGAGGTTCGTCACATCTATCCGTACTCCAGGAACCGTCTGTTGGCTCTGCGAGGTAGACTGGCCAAGGGTTAAGCCACCCCCAAGTGCGCTTCCTCCAAAGGGTCCCAAGCTCGAGGGCTGGGTCTGCGCTTGAGATGAAAACATAGAGTTTTGTTGGGCTTGAGGTGGTTGATTTTGTGCGCTTCCTAGACCACCACTAATCTCTATTAGCCTATGTGTTGAAATGAAACAAGGGAGGAGAGCTTACAATAACGACGTAGCTGGCTTATTTTGATTTTGATTGCTTTGGCCACCAAAAAGCGACGAGCCCCCTTGTCCGGCTGAGCCAAATAATCCACCCGTCTGAGGCTGAGATATTGCAGTTGATGAACCAAAGAGACCTCCTGTTTGTGGTTGGCTCGTCGCTGTCGACCCGAACAGTCCTCCAGCCTGCGGTTGAGAAGCGGCGGTCGTTGAGCCAAATAGACCACCAGTTTGCGGTTGGGAAGCAGCGGGTGTTGAACCAAATAGGCCTCCAGTCTGTGGCTGAGTGGTAGTAGCTGTTGAGCCAAATAGTCCTCCTGTCTGTGGTTGAGAGGTAGCGGCTGTCGAGCCAAACAATCCGCCGGTCTGAGGAGCTGATGTCCCGGTCGTCGATGCGCCGAAGAGCCCGCCAGGCTTGCTGGCTCCCGTGCTTCCGAACATGCCTCCTGCAGATGAAGTGGTGGTCGGCCCACTAGAATAAATGTTAGTGTCGATGTCTTTCTCACCTGCAAGGGACCGCTACCTCGACGTGTGTCTGGGGGTGTTGTTTTGGGAGCGTGGAATGCGCACTCACAATAAAGAATTAGCCGAATTTGTATTGATACTCAATCCACCGGGGCCACTGGCAGATCTAGCAAGTGCCATGCCCTTCGAGCAAGACCTCCGCGTAAATTGCTAGCGAAACGCAATACGTGCTATTTGTGAAGTGAGATGCGTCGAGGTTGACAGCCGCGCCAAAATACTGCATCACCAAAACCCGAGCTAGGGTTACGTAAGCGAGGGAGCTTTGCGACAAAGCTCCAGCCTCACATACGTCGACTGGAAGCTAGGCCACCACATCAACACCAACTTTCAAAATGGACGTTGATGAGGATGACGATTTCTATGCGCCGGAAGATAGCGCGCAAGCAACCGAGCAGCAACACGCTGAGACAGCTCCACAATCAGAGGCCAAACCGAAGCAGGAGGATGAAGACCTAGAAGAAGGCGAGGAGGAAGATGGAGCGGCGTCTGAGGGGAGTGATGATTCGGTAGGTTGAATGCCAAGATGGTAGGTAGCAGCCGCTGATTATATTTAGGATATAGACATTATCACGGAGAGGAAGGATGGCAGCAAACCTCCACCTACGTCGTATGTACCGCACGCTACAAACCCTTCAGTTAATTAACTTCTCTCAGTCAACCAAGATACAACGAGATCCGAAATATCCCCCAGAGAAACACCGCCAATGATACAACAGTCAAAGCACCCTCGGTCAAAAAGGAGGCAAAGGATACCGCCTCGGGTTCCGGCACGGACTTACCAGGGATCTCGACCTCCAAAATCGATGTGGATGCGAAGCCCGTCTATGAACCTGTCGGGAAGCCGATCACACAAGTCAACATTGATGAAGGTGTGTTCTTTAAGTTTCACAGCTTAATTAATTACTCTAACATCGTACAGATTTAGCTGAAAACGACAAACCATGGCGAAGACCAGGAACGGATGTTAGCGACTACTTCAACTACGGATTCGATGAGTTCACATGGGCATTATATGCAAGCAAGCAGGAAACCTTGAGGTCAGAATATAACCAGGACAAGATAGCACAGAATAACAAAAAGATGTTCGAGGATATGAACATGATGATGGCGATGGGAGGCTTCCCCGGAATGCCAAACATGCCCGCTACGGCGGGAGGAGCTCAGATGCCTACAATGGAGGGTATGCCGCCTGAAATGCAGGCTATGATGCAGCAGATGATGGCATCAGGAATGGATCCGAGTCAAATGGATCCAGCAATGTTTGCTGGCATGCAGGCCAATCAAAGCAATGCGGGCGGAGCTGGAGGAACTCAGGGAGGCAACCAAGGCCAAGGGTTTGGCGGAGGACAAGGAGGTTTTGGACAGGGACAAAACCCAGCCATGGGCTACGGCTTTGAGCAGGGCAGTAATCGGGGAGGAGGGAACTTTGGCAGAGGACGAGGTGGCCGAAGGAACTGGTAAAGCTGCTAATCAATCATCGGACTTTCACCATAGTTGGGATACTTCCGGGCCGCCAATTAATCCGTGCAGTCTCGTGATCTGGGGAAATTATGGATGGCGTTAGGGAGTTGGTCCGAGCGTCACTGGAAGTAGATCGCTACCAAATATCAGACACATTTTGACACGTTCGTCGTCCCTTCTTCATCTACATGCTCTGTCGTGATCTTCACAAGTTTCTATTATATTCCCTCCCTCTGTCAGATTAACCATGAGCTGTGGAAGTACCTATAAGCCTTTGTTTTAGTCCAGCAGTTCGTACAAAGCTGGAAATGCCAAGTGGTCCCAGCTCACGTTTGACTAGTAGTCAAATCCGAAAGTCCTTTTCCGCCGTTAAATAGGCACTGCAAGGTCAGGCACAAGATCTACTCTAGAAAAGCAGCAACGCATATTGCCCCTTAATGAATCGATGTCATTTGCCCCAGTGGCACTATACCTATAGCTGAAGAAACCGAGCGGTCGTGTAAATTATCATAGGCCATGTGTCCCTTCAAATCCCAAACAGGAGGTATGTGCAGCCTGCAGCCTGCATTCTGTTATTTTGTTATTTTTAGTCGATACACATGCCATGGAAGGGTCTCTTACTAATGTTATGTTGTCTCTTTTGTTGTATTCACACGCTTCTCTTGTGCTGTGTGGCACTCCTGTTGTAATGCCACATACACTGCTCTGAACAGATTCAACCTGTATAAATAAGTGGAGGATGCCTCACCACCTAGCGCCAGTGCCATAATTAATATGTGAATTCCTGCTCTAGCTAATACTACCCCGCGGGGTGGAAGTAGACGTGTTTTGTTTTGTTGTGATGGCATCGTCGCCGAGACTTGCGATTACCTTCTTAGGACCTTCTTGACCCCGTCCCCTCTTGATCCTGTCTTCACCCTTGACCTATCTGTCGTCTTCTCCAGGGTTCAAAAACACGTCAATCCGTGCGTTCTTCCTTGTTGAGAAGGGAATTCACACTCTAAAACAGGCCTCTAGGAACAAGAACAGCTCTAGTAAGATCTCCTTTTGAGTCTTGCAGGCTAGTGCAACAACTTCTCAAGGGTCTACCAATTCGGTCCAACGGGGTGAGTCCTCAGTTTCTAACCTATCTATACTGGTTTGACGTGATGGATTGCCTTGCGGGCCCATGGGAATTTGCAAAAGCGCCTTACTGACATGTGTTCCCTCGAATCAGCTCCTAACCACTGTGAAGAAGCCCCTATCTATCCAGACCCCGTTTCCTGATCTCAAAAGTGGCAAGTCCTCCAGCTATATTGGCGCATTGGCCGCGCTAGTCATCTGAAAATAGTCCGCCTCATTCCCCTCAGCTGTTTCTGTAAAAGTAGTCGGAGAGGATGATGGCTTTGCCGTATCTGATCAGCAGGTTTGTCATTTCCATCCAGATCTGTACTTTGCTAACTGGTCTCTTCAATAGGACGTTTTAAGCACGCACCTCTCATCCTGGGAACGTGGAATATCATCACACGTTTATCTACGGAACTTCTATCTATCGCCTTCATCAACGTTGAATGATACCTTGGACGATGGATGTGGCTTGATGTCACCTCGAATTTTACCTGTAAGCTACTTTTGTGCATATCTGAGTCTAAGGAGGTGAGATTATTTGAGTCCCAACTGTGGCTGTGGTCCTCAACGTGAAATGCTACCTCGGACGTTTCTATATGACGCTGACATGACATATGGATCCACAAGATGGACTTCCCTATATTGCGAATATGACTGCTGCCTTAGGACACGCTTGGGCAGCGCCCCCACAGCAGAGGCTATTGGCCGCCTGTGAACGGTCTCGATCTTTGATTCGAATTTTTTCCTGTGCTCCAAAGGTACGTAGCTCCAAGTCCTGGGTAATTGCTTGACCAAATCAAGTGTTAATATAGCACCGGTTAACATGTTCGTTAGGCAGCTTCCTGTCCTAGTACACTGCGACATACACAAGAACTAAGTCTCAGCACTCCCTGATCCATCGACATCTACAAGTTCGATCACTTGCCACTGGTTCTTCTCACGATAGATGTGCCTGGATGTTCGATACGATTACTTGGTGTTCAGATCAATTGTTCTGTACAATCATCTACTCAGCCCGCTCAGATATCTCTACCAATAACGACAATGCAAAGGGATTACGAAGGATAAAACCAATAAGGATTCGGCACAGTTGGATCGGAAAATCGCACCATTCTATGAACATGTTGTAATTGCCCTCACGCACTTCAAGTCAAATGTTGCCTAGCGTCTGAGCTGGGTAATACCTCAAGAATACGGTGTTTGTCTCTTCTTTAAAAGGTCCACAGCTGAGTCTTTTTGCTACCCCTTTTTACCTTTAGAGATCGAAATGCAGACTGTGGACTAATAGTTGTGGCTTTCGCAAGCACAACTGCTCAGGATATCGATACCCTCGCTGCTTCCATTTATACGGGCGAATATCTCTTCTTTGCAGGTATGTAACCGCCCCATCATTCCGATAACTCAAGGATGTTGCTTTATCCTAACGATTAAAAAAGTCATTATCACTGACCGTGTACTTTATAAAGGCACATGGACATTTCCTCTGACCGCACAGAGATGTATGTTTATTGACAAGCGCCTTTGCGGTTTCTAAAAAAAAACAGTGGGCTCTGCCACAGGGAGGCTCCCTGGCCTCCTTTGGAAGGTAAATTATTACTCTTTCTTTCTAAAGTTTCTTGACCTCGCCTTACCACTGGCTCTACATTTGCTCCGTTACAAGGTAATTTGTCATTTTTTGTGTTATTATCATTTTTCAAGTGGTTGTCAGGCTATCCGACAGTTTCGGGGCAAAGTCAACTATGCTTTTGTTTATGGGGATATGAGTGGTTAAGCAAGTTGCCAGGCGGTCATACTTTAGATTCTGGCTGGTTTAAGTACGAATAACCTCCTGCGAAGTCGAGGTGGCTGTCCATTATCGGATGGGAAAAGCACTACTTAACAGAACAATCAGTTGGGATCAAGGACACCTCCACTTATCTCTCCACGAACTGGAAAGTGTAGACAAGCCGATGCCTCTGAGGTGGTTGCAAAAGCGTTGCTGGTTCACATAAGTCCTTTACACTATCTCCTGTTTATTGCAAATGTAAAGCTTGAGGAGAGCCAATCATAGCCGCAAATGAAGTATTTGATGTTGGAAACCGGGCAGGGGCCCTCTTCATAGCTTTTCATACTTGCCTGCACAAGTAGTAAAGCCGCACCTCGAGTCTTTGAGCAGCAGTATGGCCAAGAAATCGGTGCAACGCTTGATCCCTCAGCAGTCGAAGTCGGGTGTCTAAGTATTGGGGTATTGCAACTTTAAGCTCTGGCTTACAAGAGCTAAAAGGTTACCTATCGTCATCCTTTACATAAGTGTGTTTTGTATCCTTTGCCTTGTTCAGCCACTCGAGGTCGAAACGAGCTTAATCCTTTGGCTGGAATCTTTTGGCTGGAAGCTTTTGGTCATCCACCCTAAGCGCTACTCGAGGAATACCGAGAAGGAACCTAGACGAGTGTCAATATGCCTCTTAGCCTGCTGTGGGCCTTACCTACCTTGGCTTTGAACTACCACTGTAGTGATGCTCAATAGTGCTCCTTTGGGTCAAAACTTGACGTCGGCTCTTGATAAGTTATTTCAAAGCTTCCGGCGGTGTAAGTATGTCGGCTGGATTGGTGAACCTCGCGAAGCGAGCTTCAAAAATATTTGTCCTCTCTTTGTTTTGACTCTCTTTCCTAAACACCACAACGTCTCAAACAACACACGCCAACCCACCCACTAGACACTCCTGCTTCTACTCTTTGCACTGATATTCTTCTTTTGCTCTGTGTCATTCGATCTAGCAAGATCGGCTGCACCTCCGAAAATTACGTTCGATCTACCCTCTCTCGTTCAGTCTCGATCATCCTCCTTCACCTTCGCGTAGCGAGGGTTATCTCACCGTCCTCTTCCCCTTCCGCTTCCTTTCCGATACCACAACGCAACACAACACAACAGAAGTCCGTAGAGTCGTCGCCTTGCACAAGCGTAGCTGATTCTATACAAGACAGCTGTGCGTCCTGGTATTTTGTTCCACAGACAGCCATCCAACACTACCTAAGTCATTACCCCATTTCATTTGGTCATCGGTTCACCTTTGAGGATAGTCGTTCTTATTAGGAACCGTTACTCACACTTGGGGACTGCGCTTGCCTTTCCCAATAACTGTCTGCCTTTTAGGGCAGAAGCCTCCCCTCAAGTGATAAGTTTTTTTTTGTTTTTCGCATAGCATTCACTTTCCAGAACAGGGGATCGTTAGGCCAGTTACAAGACCGGCCGCACCACCCTCGACAACCATATTATTCCTTGAGATACAAAACAACTCCTCCCACACAAGAGCCAAAGCTAATACTTTTGTGCCAATAGTCTCTTCAATAGAGACCTCCAAGGGAGGTCAAGGGGAGGTAAGCTTTTTGACATCCCTTAAATTTCATCTGCTAACTTGGTTATAGCCGACCTAAGGCACCCCGAGTCCGATCCATAATGGATCAGACGTGGGCTGCGGCGTTGGGCGACCGAGCCCCGGTCCTGCAATCGAGGCAGGTGGCCGAGGAGGCTGGCTGGGTGGAATGGGGCGAATACGCTCCTCCCCCGGCCGGCCTCCAAGGTCTTGACGGCGGGCCTTTCTATATCGACGAAGATGGAAGCGCCCACTACGCAGGGCAATACCCTCTTCCTCCGGCCGACCATACGGCCTACGATCAGGAAGGTTACAAGGGATACCAGCCATATCCGACCCATGCCAACGCTTTGGATCCCGCACTGGGCGGCGATCTCGAGGATGTCCTTTCCCATGTCGATGGTAACGATGACCATCACACAATGGAAGGTGGCTCCGAAGATGGCTCCGAATATTCTCCGTCTGCGGCCGATAATGATGGATATGGAGAGGGACATAGCCCGTCCCGTCGGGAATCTGAAACTGGCAACAATTCTTCCCCAACTGTTTACCGAGGCATTATTCAAGATGCGACTCATTATTACATCCAGCGAAGTGCGCGACGCAACAGAGAGGAGCAGAAATTATTAGATCAGGGAGTTGAGAGCGATTGCCCCGAAGATCCAGCCGAACAACGAGTATGGATTGGCAAATTGTTTGACGCGATTAAGAACATCGATGGAGTTATCGACAAGCCTTGCAAGAATGGCACACTAGCTCAGTCTGTTCAACGTATCAAGGACAATTATTACAGCGATGAGGCTATCGAGATTGCGTGTTGGAATATTTTCGTGAGTTCACTCTTAATATTTTACTTTATTATTCCTCTCCCCGAAGCAACTTGCGCTGACTTAGCCCCATAGCTCGAATGTCGTCAGGCAGCCTTAGGTGTCGAGATGGTTGATCCTCATCACCAGACTAAACGAGAGCCCAAGAACGCATACCCCAATTTCGCCGCGAGAATGGAGAAAGTTATCCAGGTTTGCAAGGTATGTTGTAACTCTATTTTATTGACCTGAAAGCTAATATCTCATCCGCCCTTAGACATCTAAGGCCACATGCAAGCAGGTTCTTGATCCAAGCTTTATACATAGATTGGTTGATGCTCCTACCAAGGCTCTCAAGGTAAGAGCGACTGTGCAAAGTAGACCCTACCCCCTAGAACGTCCTGCTAACCGCTCCCTTATAGATGAAGGAGTCGAACCTTAAAATCAACACGCAACGCAACATACAAAATGAGATCGGCCGCGAAACAATCAAGAAAGAGGGGATCGTGCGCCCTGGACTCAATCCTGTCAAAACGCCATCTAAAGCGAAGAGAGGCAAGGCTAGACGCGCCCGGAGTCCTGCAACACCTATTGGTTCCGGCAAGGGATCAACCTCTCTTACTCCTGGGATGAGCAAATTGAAAACCTCTTCTAATAAACGCCGTGCTAAGGACGATGAAGAAGGCGATGAAGGAGACCACGAGGAAGATAACGGTGGCTCGTCTGACGAATATTCTCCACCAAAGCGACGAGCAACCAGAAAGCGAGTTCAATCAACCAGTACTCCTAGCAAGGGTCAAAGAAAGCGAGCTCAATCAACCGGTACTCCTAGCAAGGGTCAATCGCCCATCTAGCGAATTGCCCTTTTCAGCAACATCACAACCCCACAACCTGTCTCTCCAAGGACACTTTCCATTCTCAATATTTCTCGTTCGATAAACAGTCACAGCGTCGATACCCACCCTGCATCTGCGGCATTCCGGCGGCGTCTCGGCGTTATTTTGCTTATACTTTACTTTGGCTGGTCTAGTTTACAGCAAGACAGAACCGGGCAGGGTCGTTATTAAAGTTCATTCCAGTCTGAGAGCTGAGATAGCATAGTTTATTTCGCGATGCCTCTAGTTAACGAAATTGAAACTGATCCACAAAGCTACCATCCAAATATAGTGATATAGTGACTCATGACTGTAACTCTTTGCTGCCTATAAATTTAAATCAGGAAACAAAGTAAAATGTGTCAAGCCGCGCTTTTGTTGATGGGATGAGAAATCCACGAGCTTTGCTCATACCATCAGACACGGAGGCGGACCGAAACCCCTGACTGAGCCCCTTTTCTCCGTAGTCTCGCTTCGTTCCCTGTCGCATCCGTGGTAGCGGCGATCTCTACGGAGTAGATTTCTCCCCGCCACCTTCGAGATCAGAGCGAAAGCAGCCCTCGACTCGTATCATCCGCATCAACCTTGCGCCAACCATGGCATCGAATGCTTCCTCCGGAGCCTCCACTCCCAATCCGCGCTTCACATCACAAACAAAAACTGCAGAAGATCTCCTCAGCACCCAAACTGTGGGTCTTGTCAACCTCTCCGACTTCCGAAAGCGACGCGCCGAAGCTATCGAGCAAAAAGAGCGTGATGCGCAAGATGCTTTTGCTAGTGGAGGAGGTAGCGGCCGTGGGTCTGCGACGCCAGACGGGTGAGTAGTACATTTTTACATACAGCTCAATCGGGCATATCTACTGTTAGGAAAGGACAGGGCTGATGTTTATAGTACAGTGCGTCTACACCCAGAGAGCCACCCTTGAAGAAGAAGAAACGGAAGATTGGAACACCTAAACTATCCTTTGGAATAGATGACGAGGAGGATGGGGGCGAGAGCTCGACGCCGTTATCCGGTTCTGCTTCTCCCATGGGCGCAACACAAACCACATCTGCCTCGAAAGACGACAGTGTTGTAGCAAGGAAGAAAATAACAGCCAACTCGTCTTTACAAGTTACTCCTAAGCCCCTCACGAAGGCTGCGTTATTGCGCGATGCACAGACAAGGGAGAGCCTGAGGAAGGAATTTTTGACGCTGCAGGAGGCGGTTAAGAATACCGAGATCAATATCCCGTTTGTATTTTACGACGGTACGAACATACCAGGTGGCGTGTGCAAAGTGAAGAAAGGGGATTATGTATGGCTATTTTTGGATAAGAGTCGGAAGGTTGGGGCGGAGCTAGGAGTAGGAGAAAAAGCGAATAGTAGGCGGGAATGGGCGAGAGTTGGGGTGGATGATCTGATGATGGTAAGAGGCGGGATTATTATCCCTCATGTAAGTCCTCACCGCACAAACTCCTGGTTGCTCGTGTACTAATTACTTCAATAGCATTACGACTTCTACTATTTCATCATAAACAACACCAAGGGGCCTGGTAACCGTCTCCTCTTCGAATATGGCTCCGAACCTCCTGCAACAGCCTCCAGTTCCAACTCCTCCGAGCCTGTCAATCTGGATAACTATAACCCTCTATCCCTCCCTTCGGCGAGGCCGAAGCCCAGGGAGTCTGAGGAGAACAACGACCTTGAAGGGACAAATGATGACCCAACATATACCAAAGTTGTCGACCGTCGCTGGTACGAACGGAATAAACACATCTTCCCAGCCAGCGTATGGCAAGAGTTCGATCCCGAGAAAGACTACCAGACGGAAGTCAAGAGGGATGCCGGCGGCAATGCCTTTTTCTTCTCATAGATTCGAGCTGCCCATGTATTTTCATGGGAGGTGTTCTGGTTAGGGCTTGCTTCACAAATGGAAACGGCGCTACACGAAAGGAATTAGCTAAATACCCAAAAGATCAAACCAGGAAGGAACTTGGATATACCTCTGGTTCACATTTTATGCATCTTCACGGATCACCAGTAGACTACCTTTACCCCAAGCCACAACATCCCACCGATCACAATCCAGCCCGGCCAGAACATCAAAAGAAGCACCCCGTTTCCCGAAGATCCCAACATAAAAACCGCCAGCTCATAGAATAATTTTTTCCTCAATCCCTCCGTACCCTTCCATCCCCTTCTCGTGGCTATGCTGCTCAGCCAATACGTCTGCCTTGCCAACAGAAGAGATCCATAATATCCTTGCCGTGAAAGGATCAAGGAGGTGTAGTAACTCTGCCGCAGGAGCAGCGTTGATGCGTACAAGGACTGCTGGAGCAGGAGTACGAAGAGAAAGAGAGTTGTGCTGCTCAGGGTGCGGGTAACAAGGTAGAGATGGGTTGCAAGGGGCATGGAGGAGAAGGCGAAGAGCGACTTAGGGATATTCTTGGTAGTTGTAGTCAGTCTCGATATCCCGGGGGTGGAGGGGGAGTCTACGGCCCCCATGCTGGAATATATGGCCAAACGGAGTTTTCAGCAAGATCTTCGTGCTGGAGAAAGTCGTTGAAGGTTAGCAGTTGTAACGTTGGGATAGCGGTACTAAAGTACTTGGGAGGATAATAAAACACTTGACAATTTACATCCCGCTCCCATTAGCAATCGAGGGTGGGGGCTGCCCAGTCCCACCTTACCGTAACCAACAGCAATTCTTATTTATTATATTCTAGCACGGCCATACATACGCGAGGTTGTGGGGCACGCCGGCATTCGATCACAATTACAGCATCCTGAGCAAACTAGAGTAAAGCGTGTATATGATTCGACTATGATGTCGCAAATCACCATTATCCGCTGCAGGCGTCTCAACTTGTAGACAACAGCACATTGCATTTGTGTATCACAGTTGTCAAGCCAAGCGAACGGAAACCGTAAACGTGGCTATGATCAATGGCCAAATTTCTTTGCGGCTAACTCGGTTAGTGCCCGATAAAGTCGGTTTGAATTAGCACTAGGCTGGCAAATAGCCCAATTCTTTGCCTTTGCCCAGGGACTGGCCGTGTGGTGGTAACTGGTAACTATAGCTACAGCAATACGACAATGTTATTGTTATGAAAGGCTGAGAGCCGAGTGTTACGGTTCGTGGGGTGGTGGTGGGAGGGGATTGGCGGGGGCGTCTATGACGGTGGAGGGTGCAAGGGGCGAAGCTGCCATGGCTTATTACATGTACTCGGTATTATTAGCGCGGGGTCCCTCGCATTGATTATCGCGGGTGGATGGAGGGGCAAAGTGGGCAATGATGATAAAGTTGGCAGGCTGGCAGGTCCGACGTAGGAGTAACAATGATAGCGATGTTCGGGTTCTAGGACTGAATGCAGATCAATATGAATATAAACATGTGGCAGGGAACAAGTCGCCTGAGAGGACCTTTGCTGTTGTTCTGTCGAAGCAATTGGTGGTCCTAAGTGCATCACGTGATACGGCGGTGCCAACATGTGATCATGTTCCAGGCTGTGTCCAATCTTGCTGCAGGAGTCATGGAGTTGAAGGTGGTTTCAGTACACCGGGCACCGATAGTAATGGATAAAGGTCCGGCTTCTCTATTTCTCTGCCGGGGCACCCCCCTGGTTGAAGTTCATGCTGTACCCGCCTGTCTTCTCATCCTTGACCATCTGGAAATTATTTGTTGAAAGGCCGAAGGGTTTCAGAATCCCGTTGCCCAACTATTATTGGGTGAAAATTAGCTCGGGAGCAAACAGAGAGACATATAACAAAAGAGCAAACGAGATACTAACCTGCTTCAACTTGTCCATCATATCTCCCATTTCTCTCTCCTGGGCGGCTTTTGTCCGTGGCGGCAGTAGTACCAGCTGTCGCTGTACGATCTTCCTATCCGCAGCCGATAAATTCTTCATCTTTGAGAGGGTTTGATAGTCTTGAAACAAGTCAGTCTGGCACATGACGGATAGTGGTAATAGAAGCAACGGTACCTTCTTCGGCGCCTTGCAAAGTCGACCAACCACCCAACTCACTCCTACCCCTAGCCCTTCGCATCAACGACTTCGCCCGTATCCTCTCAATATCAGACTCTCTCTTGCCCTTCTCGGAGGTATCCTCTGCATTTGCGGCACCCTCACTAACAATCTCCTCGACTGATGCATCTTCTTCCTTGGACTTCAAATCCTCGTCCTCTCCCTCCGGCTTCTTCCCCCCATCACCCTTGCCTTGCAAGTTATCCAACTTATCCAAAGCCGCCGTGGCAGCATTCACAGCTTCCTTCCAATCCTCGAGCTTGAGATGACACGCCGCAACATTGCTCTTCAGCACCGCGATTTCATAATCTAAGTAATTCGGGCAGGTGGCCAACGCCTGGTCGTACGTTTCTATGGCATCTGTAAATGACGCTTTCGCAAAGAGCTCGTTCGCAGAGGCTTTTCGGGCATTGGATTCATTAAGTAGAGACTATACATGCCGTTTATTAGCATTGAGCAAATTGGCTGTGATATGAGGATGCGAGCTTACATACAGCTTCTTCTTCCGGAGAGAAACGTATTATCTCCTCGGGCTCTTCCTGTACCTCATTCTCCTTTTCTTTCTTAGAGTTGGGCTTGCGCTCAAACTTCTCCGTACGTGATGCCATTTCGTCGAGATTGGTGTTTTGTCGTGTTGTGACGGTGTTTGGACTAGATACTGTAGACCAGCTGGACCCCTGTAGTCCCATCAAAATATTTCCTGGGCTACGCTACGAGTACGATAACCCCTCCTCCTTTATCTCCACCGTGCCCCTCATTATACTGTTCGAGTTAAACATCCCAAAACCGCAACACACAAGTCTATAACCACAATCATGCCGCCTCCCAAAACTGAGTAATTGCTTTCCATTAAATTCTATCAAAGTAGACCAGTAACTAACATTCAATTCCAGTTTTCCACCAGTCCGAGCATGTCTATTCGATATGGATGGCCTCCTCCTTGACTCAGAAGACAAATACACCATCTGCACCAACGCCATCTTGAAAAAGTACGGAAAACCATCTTTGCCATGGTCCATTAAAGCACAACTTCAAGGACGGCCTGGGACAGCAGCATCAGAAATCTTCCATTCCGTAAGCACCACGTGCCTAGCCCCCATTTCTCTCGCTTCATCCGTAAAAGGATATTTATATCGTTCTTCTTCTGTTGCTCTCCTATCCCTTAGGCCATCTAAGGCTGTCAGGTCACAATAAATTATATACCAAAATACCTGTCAACTCAGCTAAATCACCACTAACGCCTCTATACAGTGGGCACAACTTCCAATCAGCCACGATGAATACCTAATCGAGCAATCGGCTCTCCAACGCGAGCACTTCCCCACCGTACAACCACTCCCAGGCGTAGCAAAACTCCTCAGCGATCTAGGCTGCGCTCATGTCCCGCTATCCTCCCCAGCTACTACATCCACATCTACCCCCGAATCAAAACCCACCGAAGGGAAAGTCCACATCGCCCTCGCAACCTCTAGCCACGCTGGGAATTTCAAGCTAAAAACAGACCACCTAGAAGAACTATTCAGCATCTTCCCCACACACCGCCGTGTCCTAGGCGATGATCCCCGCATCCCCCACGGCCGCGGTAAACCTAATCCAGATATTTATCACCTCGCCTTGGAGGTTGTAAATTCTAGTCTGGAAGAAGGTGAGAGGCCAATAGTGCCAGAAGAGTGCTTAGTGTTTGAGGATAGTGTTCCTGGGGTGGAGGCTGGGAGGAGAGCTGGAATGAGAGTTGCTTGGGTGCCGCATGTGGAGTTGAAGAAGGAGTATAATGGAAGGGAGAAAGAGGTTCTAGCTGGACTGACAGGGCAGGCTGGGGATAATGAGATGCATCTTGTTGGTGAGGTGGATGATGGATGGGCGGATTGTTATGGTAGTTTAGAGGGATTTCCGTATGAGAGATATGGGATTATTGTTTAGAAATGATAGTTCTGGTGGTATGAGTACGATGATAGAGCCTAGAACGACACATATATATATTATGAATATCAATATTTTAGAGGGAAATCGTGTGCCAATTCCATCTTCGTAGCTTCGTATGCTGAATTAGTTCGTAAAATTACACGATGTATGCATTCACAACTGCGCCCTGGCCTGCATCTTTGAACCACTCTTCTGCTTTCTCTTCAGAGGCGCCTTATCATCCTCGTCCATGTTCGCATCATCCATAGCCTCCAGGTATAAAGTCTCCCCAATCGTATCCGTTAATCGCAAAACTCTAGTAGAGACCGTAGCTCCATCTCTCCTATTTTTCCCTTCGATCCTTGACTGCGCTATTTTCTCTGTAAAATCCCACAACCTACCTTTCGGAACGATGTGCGAAGTTGCATTATCTCGTCGTGGTGCCCAATCTTCGGATAGTTTCATTTTCGGCGGGATCTTTCCGTTTTGGCTTTTGGAGATCACGATCATGCCCTCTGCTTCGAAGCGCGACCAGGAATTCTTCAGTGTCTCCTTGTTGACGGCTTCGAAATATGATAAATCACCCTGATGGTATAAAGTTTTTCCAAGCTGGAAATTTGTTAGTATCCACCCTGCCAAAAGGAGGAATTGGGAAGCTTACTAGTTGCGCGCTATCTTGGCATTTCTTAACATCAAGCCAAGTATCGCCTTGATAGCCGGTAGGAGGCGTGAAACCGATCAAAGCTACAGCACCGAGCCAGAAGGCCTCAACGAAAGGCCATATTAAGAAACAGTAGAAATCAAAATTCTCCCGGCCAGCAGCTCGCTCTGCGTCTGACAGATCCACGGCGGTGATATTTCCCTCGCTATCGCGGACAAGGTCAAGGATCCTATCCGCTTCAAATCTTCGAAGGGTGTTGTCCAAGTTAACCTCCAGACCTTCGGTGGGATAGATGAATTCGCCTCGGAATAATTGCGACAAGAATTGCACTTGGTGGCGGAGCTCTTCGTACGATATCCTTTGATTGTCTCGCCCACCACCACGCTTAACCCGGGTGTATATACTGGCACATACCAATGCCTCGGAGATGAATAGATGTATAGTCATATTTCGGTAAAATGATAATTGAAACCTGTCGACTGCGTAGTAGCACGGTTCCGGTAGGCCTTCGACCGTTCCGACAAGATCTTTACCTAGGACTTCTAGGCCTCGTTCGATGACAACTGATGTTGGGGAATTTCCGAAATGGGCGACTCGTCCACCTTTCGCTCGTACGCGTTCGCTGAGCCATTCAACTCTGCGTATCAGTTCGGCCATACCGACACCTCGTCCTCTCAGCGTCAGGAGAACCGTCCCGATCAAAGCCGTCGGCATCACCACTGATACAGCATTTATGTCAGAGAGTACCTTATAGCCTAAAGTACGGAGAAGCTTGTGCCTCATGGTCCGATCATCGACCTCTTTCGTGTCAATATTCGCCGGTACGCCAGTAGCCCGAAGTTGTTGTTCTTGCACAAACTGTTTTAGACTCCAAGGTTCATGAAACCGGACATCAATTCGCCCAAGTTTTAACGAAAGCACTGATGATGCTGAAAGGAAATCTGCCAGGTTCTCTTTCCTTTTTGGCGTTCCAAGCAACTCCGTAACATAACCCTCAGTCTCGATAACCTTGTCGTATTGCGTGCTCACTGGGCAGATAATAGCATCATCAACACGACCAGATAAAATACTGTCTAGAACAAAGCTCAGGATGCCGAATTTGGGGGACAAAAGCTTCCCCGTCCTCGAACGTCCTCCTTCAATGAAACATTCGAAGTTGTAGCCGCCTTGCAGCAGGGTATCTATATATGATTGTACCAGTGTCGTGTAAAGCATGTCGCCACCAAAGCTTCGTCGAATCCACATTGCGCCTGATTAATGAGCTTGGAATCAGTGAAAATAGACTCGGGGAACGTACCAGCATGTTGCAAAAAGCTACCAACTACAGGGAAGTTTAGATTATCTCCAGCTACCACAGTAGGAAGTGCTAAGCCCAGGCGGTAGCAAATCAATTGCATGGAGACGTAGTCTACGTGTGAACGATGGCAGGGCAAGAAAATGATGCTCTGCTTCTTCTCGGCCGCCTTCTTAGCCACCGCTCTCAACCGGAGTACCTCTTCGCTGGATACATGGATTCCTATATACTGTCAGCATGGAACCCAGCTCCAAGAATCTACCAATACAGACCTTGGTGGTAGGCTCGCGTCAAAAGCTGAGTGATGAAGTAGTATGCCCCTCTAATAAACGGTTTGCTCTCCATTTTGCAAATCATATCCCCCGTCATTCTTTCGCAGAGCTCATGCAGACTGTACTCAAGGGCGGCTTTCCTCTGCGTCCGTTTAGCGTCGAATAAAGGATCATTGATATCCAGCAACCCCTCCTTCTGCTCGACAGCAATCCGTTTCGTTGCTAACTCGGTGATTCGCTTCTGCAATATGGGCGCCGAGAGCACCGCCGCAATCATTTGCTCCGAAAATCCGGGGTAGAATATGGGCTGGCCGATGAAGTCATCGTAGGCGCGCCAGCCCGTCCCAGAGACATGAAGGGATACTTCTCGAAGGAACCTGGTGTGATCTTAGCATTGGTCCTCAAAGCAAGAGATCTAATATTTGACGGGGAATTCCACATACTCTAGCGGGCTCGACCGGAACCTGGCCATACTTCCCATCAAAGTACGCTCTCTATCTCCATCCTGAGGCTTCTCCGGGGGCTCGATGTATCCGCTTGGATGCAGCGTCACTCGATCCCCCAGAATCTCCAAATCCGGAGCCGCCGGCCTGACCAGCGACGAGCCCTTTCGATTGGTCATGGTGCTGGGTAGTAATTCCTCTTATAGTTTGGGTAACGGGCGCATAGCAAGCTTATATCTGAGAAGCTCCATGGTGTTGTGTAACCAGGATCGGGCATTCCTACCTGGGGACAGGCCGAGGATGTCGGAGGCTAACTGTTGGCGCGCCGAAGTCTGGGGCAGTCTAGTACAGTACAACCCTGGTGTACTTGGTACTCGTATCCTCGTACTTTCTTGAGCATGTGAAAGTCTAGGTACCTAAGGTACCTAGCTACTTCGTACAGACCCTCAAGCTCCAACATCGTCACAATCGTCACAATTCCAATCCACATCCACATCCACAACATGGCGCCCCAAACACCGCGCTCCAAGCAGACGGAGCCCAATTCCAATGCCTCCAGAAGCGACAATAACATCGCCGTCTCCCTCCTCTCACGCGCACATTCCCCTACCACAGCCAGCACAATCTTCACCGAAAAGATAAAAACAAGACCCCTCTACCTCAAACCCAGCGACCCAGACTCCAACACCGCCAACGCGCAACAAGCCCGCCGCCGCTCCCGCCAACGTGCTATTGAATCACGCAAGAAAAAGCTCAAACCGCAACCTCTCTCATCGAGGCAAAAGCGTGCCCTCTGCCTCTATGATATCCCCAAATCTGCGCAGAAGTACAGCATTTATGAACCTCTACATAAAATGTGGATAGGTTACATCCAGGAGGTTTTGGGCGAGAAATGCACACCGGTAACTGCAGCGACGGCGGCGAAGCTATGTAGTGCTGATTTCCACGGGGCGGAGGTGGAGGTTGTGAGGAGTCGGTGCGTGGGGAGGGTGGGGACGAAAGGGATTGTGGTCAAGGATTCGAAATTCGTTTTTGAAATTGTCACCAAGAAGGATCAGGTTAAGGTGTTGCCAAAGGAACATACGATGTTTAGGTTTACAGTACCACCGCCAGGGAGTGCAGCTGAAGAAGAGAAGGTAGTGGATCTGGTCTTTGAGTTGCATGGTGATCAATTCATTTATCGGGCCGCGGATAGGGCGAATAGGAAGTTCAAGTCTCATTTTCAACCAGATCTTTGAGGATGGGTTGGCGTTAAAGCTTGCACATATATACTGGATCTGAAAAGGGGGAGGGGAATGTTATTTTCCTATCCCATAAGCAATGAGGCCTACCTCCGCCCAGTTCCAGCCTCCTGCTCGTATCGCAGGTTTGGAGGTTCGGAAGAGGATGGATTTGGTCTTTCTGATGGCGACATGCCAGGGAAAATTCAACCTGCACAAGACAGATCAGACTAGGAGGCATGACAGCCGCGAAAAGCCGTCGATCTAAAGCCAGGCGATAACTACATAGAATTTCAGAAGAGGAAATACAGCGCTGGGAATGGAAATAGGAAATGAGGATGATGGTACAATTTGATAATGCAAGACGCTTCTAGTAGACCGCCGCATTGGACATCTAGTGCACTTACTGCCCAGGGGAAGCATTTATGAGTAGGTTATCATTGGCAAATCGCCACATATATCATATTGGAGTCTATACACGCTAGCAAGAAGCCACTCCAAATAGAACCATAATTTCCACATATGCCCCTATCCTAAACTCCATGCTGTCATAACAAGTCGTGCCTCCGTGTAATATAACCAACCATGACCCATGATTCCTGTACTCATCTATCATGATATATCCTACCAAACACCTCTAATAGATCCCACTCCGTTATAACACCACCAATTTTTCAGTCCAGGCCGCCAAGTGTACTGTGGTGTGTACCATGTTCCATCATCTGTGGGTGAAAACCTGATGCAAACCTCACTCCTATTCTGGGAAGAGAAAGTAAATTTCATAAAATAAAACAACATCGAAAGCAAAATGATGAGCCAGCCCTTTTTTTTGCAAGGTCATACATAGGTATGAGCAAACTGGTTGTGCTGGTTGGGAGGCTGATAATACTGCTGGTATGGATGATTCGGCAATGAAAAATCTGCAGTCTTTAACAGCGGGTTTAGAATACCGCTGGGGGTAGGCCTGGGGGGCGGCGGCGCAGGTGGCAGGCTCACGGAAGTTGCCTGGGTTGCTGGGAAGAATTGAGCCAAGGAAGCCTGAGGTGCTGCCATCTGTTCCTGGGCTGTATCTTCAGGCTGCCAACCCCATTTGGTCTTCAGCTCCTTGTTGAGAAACCCCACTTTCCATCCAGTCTCAGTACGAATCTTCTCAAAGATCTCGAGAATCTCTTCTTGTTCCCGGCGGTCCACAAGGCACTCTGCAGCAATTGCTAAGGAGCGCAGTGCAACACTGGCAACACCTCTATCTTTGACGTGTGCAACTATCCCACAAATTTGATGAGCGTGATGTAATTGCATTGTGTGCATCTCTTCGACGTCTTTGGACATCAGAGGATGGATTTGTGCTAGGAGGCATCCCGCCGTATGGTAGAATAGTCGGCCAACAATTGTAGCACGTTTAATTAACCTAAATTTAAATCAGCATGTACAAACAAACGTAACAAAATTATGCTTACCAGACTTCCGGGAAAGCGGATTTGGAGCTATTTTGGGAAGGGTATAGATAACCCATCGGCTGCATCGTTCGAGGTATATTCTCATTCCAGCTGTCACACAAATCCTTTAACCTCTGCCATTCCGCGTATCTGGCCTGGAGACGAACTTGTTCGTCATGTGGCGATGCCTTCTGGAATCGCGGTATTGATGCCCGAAAGTTTGCAACCTTTCCAACAATGTATACCATCCGATGAACCCAAATCTCCTCGTTTCCGAATTCCGTCTCTCGCTGAAAGTCCATGTCAACGCCCCACTGGTCTGGCTCCCACGCCAATTTCCAGTTGAAATGGAGGCAGCTTAAAAGTTCCATCCCCACATTCAACCAGAAACATGCTGCTCCTATTCCTGTACTCCTAGCACTCCAGCCACACTCTTTAATCAAAGCACGAGCTCCCGCGATATGGTTCATACGCTGCCTCGCTCGCTCGGACATAACTTCATAAACATTCAATATGACGGCTGTCGTAGCGCAAACTATGGTATCCCTGTCTGGGTTTTGTAAAGACCTGAGTAGCTGAGTAGTTGCGGTATCGTAGTAATATAGTGCCCTATCCTCGTGGTACATAGGATTGACCAGCGTCAAATGTCGAGCTCCGCAGGCGAGAAATGCGTTGAGCAGCATTGGCTCACCTAAGGAGTGAAAGGGCAAGAGCCTCGAAAAGTGTTTCATGGAATCCATGCTATCCATCCATAAACCGACTTCCTCAACAAACACTTGCATGAAGAGGACCTCCTCTGGTGAATCTAGATAACGTCGAGGATCGTTAGGGGGTGGGGTAAGTGTCTGTTCAGTACTTATACTGAAAGCTAACGAAGGTGGCGCCAGAAGGGAAGCATCACTAGGAGCGTGGGAATGATGGCGGCTATTCTGTCTCGAATGAGCTTGGTCCTTAAGTGACACGCTGCCGTCCGAGTATGGGCCATTGAACTGGTGTGTTGGAGGCAGTGCATTACTGTTTTCGCGTGACCGGGGGTTGACTACAGGCCTGACTGGATATTCAACATTTTCTCGGGGAGGCGTTATAATCTGTTGATCGAGATGTGCATAACGGCTTAGACCGCCTTTATATTCAGACGCGATCTCGCGAGATTCATCTTGAAAATTGACTTGCAAATCCATTAGCATCACGGAATTGGCTAGGGCCAGGGCAAAATTGACATACCATTCCAATCCGCCGTCGGTGGGATAAGAGGTGGGGATTTGACCGTCGTATCAATGAAATTCAGCCGCACACCCCTCTTGCAAACACGGTTTGACTTCCGGCAGTTTTGGCAGTTGGGAAGAGCTTCGTCGCATTTCAAATGGCGTTCTCTGCACGTCAAACATCCTGTCCGTACCCGCTTTGGCTTGTTCACAGGAGCGATTTGACCTTCCGCAGCATCAGCGACCACCGCTTCAGGTGTCGGCATCGGCATCTGCATCTGCTTCTTCTTCTTGTTGCCCCCTCCTCCCTTGACCGGTATCTCTGGCCCGTCCGCCCTCGGCCGTTTCAAGTGTGGAGTGCTATTATCGCTGGGGCGGTATCTTGGTGGGATGAACTGCTGGTCTCCCACCAGCGTCAGGTCCGATGCAATCGACGCCGTGTATAATGGCGACGTTTGGTATGGATAATCGAGATCGAATCCAGCCCCAAGGTAGTCCTGACTATCGTATGCCGCCAGGATGAAGACTCTGCGATTTCTCGCAGTGGTGGCCCGCTTGATTCGGTGGTACTTCCAGTGACATTGGCGTGCAACCCAACCAATACCTTCAATGACGTACCAACGCTCCTGCGGTTTTCTTTGCTGTCTTGTCTACCTGTTCTCTCTATTTTCGCCCTGTTCTTTTCTGCCCCCGAAGATATGGGTTCGCAATGGGCAGGGGATCTCGAATTGAGTATTGGATTCCAAATCCAAGGAAGGGACGAGGCTGCGGAGAGGGAACGATCCGATCTGCTCGGTAGAGTTTTGCGGGAGGGGCGCGTGTGTCTGGACTCTGGAGACTGAAACCCGGATTGACCCAAGCATGAGGGACTCGGATTGAGGCCAGGAACAATGCGACCGTTGATATGATATGCTGGGCTTGGCTAGGAGCGGGGGAGGGGTGTTAAACCATGACATTGAGCACAAGTTTTGCGGGCTCTGTAGCGATGCTTACCTTTTTGCAACGCGATATAAAATGTTCAGCGTGGAATTCTTTCTTCTCCTGCGGCCAGCGAGGATCCCCAGCCTTGGCTTGCCAGCAAGACGGCGACGCAGGGTGGTGGTCCAACGGCTGCTTTTAGCAGCTGGCGAGGATCTGTCTGAGGGAGGGTTGAGGGTTGACTGGGTTGACTGGGTTGACTGGGCTGACTGGGCTGACTGGGTGTGGAGAGAATCCTACTCCTTCCTGTGCTTCGTAAGACTCAGGAGCAAGGCGATATTGGTGATGTTGGAGCCGGCGCTGGTGCTGTGGAACGCGACACAAAATCAAATGCAACTGTACCGATTTCAGTGTTCTTGGCCCCTCCTTTTGTCGTCGACCAATACTCCGTACTTCGTAATATGCGACACAAAGGGACAGGCACCCTGGGTGTCTCATACAGGTTGATACACACTTTATTAGTGTCAGCCCTCAGGCGTCCTTGGCGCGAGAGGAGAGGGACAGTGTGAGTTACGGGTTGCGAGCCCTGAGGCCTCGTGTCTTATTTGCTCTGTAGGTGCGTATAATATATTGTATATAGTACTGTACATAGAGAGGTAGTATAGATGGTATGGAGTATGGAGTACTGTTCTTGTGTGTAGGTACAATTCGAAGCACTCGGTGTCCGGCATTGCGGGAATAGCATCAGCTTGTTGTTCATTTTCCCAGCGCTGGACGTGCCCAGTGCCCACTCTTCCGACCTCTCGTCACATGAACTCGGACAGCTTCTGTCTCCCACTTGGCTCTCTTCTATACATACCTTACATACCGAGGTACCGGTATATATATAAGGTATATATATATATAGATAGATAAGGTAGATATATATATTACACAGGGCATCCGATCAACGCATCTCAGATCTCGGACGCACCACTAATCACCATTGCTAATAATCCCAGATCTCCTACTGTAGCACACACACGCAAGGGATGTGCAGGTGCAGTCAGAGGCGCCTATAGGTTCCAGCGCAGCACCGTTCTGGGGTTCGATAGCATCCAGAATCCAGAGACTCGGGCTTGTCCAGAGCGCTCTATTGGCTTGGAAGGCAAACATGCCCGAGGAGTGCGACAACAGCCAAGGTGGGCGCTGTCCGTATGGGAAGTCAAGTATCTGCTTCGTAAGAGGAACTCCAATGCGTATTTTAAGAGACATGGAGACATGGAGACATGGGGAGTGGCGGCTTTCCAGGAAGTACTTGATTACTACTGGTAGGTGTACTTACTTCCGAGAACCAGTGCAGTAGTGAGGAAGGGAAGAGAAGAGACGAAAGCCACGCCAGGTTGTGTGTTCCCTGTGCCTCTGTAGCCCAACTGCAACCACACGCAGCACCTACATTGCATCAGAACCCAGCCGGCAATTCTCAGGTCGACCAGGTAACAAAGACTCTCATTAATCTATATTGGTGGCCGTTTCTATTATCGGTGGGGAAACCCCATCGCGACTTTAATTATAGCCCCACGTGATTTGGTGGCAGTCTTCCCGACGGGTTCAGTTACCGTACTTGGCTTCTGTGGTGTTTTGGTGGTCGTCCCTCAACCTTGCATCGAAATATTTACGACACCCTCCCTCTAGCTCTGAAAGTCGAAGGTGCTTGGATACCTACTCGACTCCGTCGCGCATCGTAAAACAATGCGGGCAGGTTTGGGAACAGAATCAGGAGTTTAGCCCAGTCAGGGCCGCGTTTCGACGTTGGGTCAAAGTTATTTGCATTTCGCAACTTCGAGCCGATCAACGAGATTCGGGGTAGCCAACCGACATCTCAACGGCTGCTAGTGCTACCCTATTAAGCTTTCAGTACAAGTAGTAGTCCGGGAGATCCGCATCGTCACGAATTGCCTCGTCCAGCATCCTGATCATTCCGATAGTTCCAGATACGGCCTTGGCCATGGCCGTGCAGCAGCAGCCGCAACCTCAGCCGTCGTACGTCCTTCGCGGACATGGCGCTCATATCCATTCCACCTCGTTCATCCGATCCAACAGTCGGCTGGTAACAGGGGACGCAGATGGTTGGATTGTGATCTGGAGTCTTGCAACGAAGAGGCCAGTAGCGGTGTGGAGAGCGCATCAGGGTACTATTCTGGGAGCTGATGCATGGGAGGGGGATAAAATAATCACGTGCGTTGTGTTCTTGTTTTTCCACGTTGTTTTCTATATTTAAACGTGGGTGGCTCTGGGTATCACTTTGTAATTCGCGGAGCGTGACCTTTCTCTATTTTTGCTCTCGAGAGAGGGTGTCCATTTTCCCCAAAGACGTTTCACATGAGCTTGTTGTTCCTGCGCGCTTATCCACTATTGCTGATTTGTCAATTAAGGCACGGCAAAGACAATAAGCTGATAGTATGGAAGCTATCAGAGGATGATGAGGATGGACTGAGTGTGGTGCTCCCAGTTGATCCTTCTCCTGAGCCAAGAAAGCAGCCATGGGCGCTCCACATCCTCGATGTCAACACGATGAACTTCTGCTCGTTTGCTCAAACATCCCCGCCTCTGGATGATGGGCCATCCAAAGAGCTTTTGGTGGCCGTACCAAACATAATGAGTTCCGAGACTGTTAGTTCCTTACTCGAGTCTGCTTGAAAGTTTTATGCTAACCCGCTTCAAAGGTTGACATCTTCCATATTCCATCGTCCAAGCGGATTTATACCCTCCCAAATGACCCTACATTTAAAGGCGGTATGGTAATGACCATTTCCATCTTTCATCATCCCCAGACAAGCCGCCTCACAGTTATAGCTGGTTATGAAAGCGGCCATACCACGGTGTCCCAGCTATCGGCCGATTCCACTTGGCAGACACTCTATACAGCACAATCGCATACGCAGCCTATCCTCTCCCTCGATACCAACCCCTCAAAGGACTTTTATATTACATCTTCTGCCGATGCCATCCTTGCTAAACACCCCATTCCGTCGTCCGCAGAAAATGTCATGCTGCCCACTGGAAGCAAGCCCTTGAAGACAATTCAAACAAAACATTCTGGGCAACAGGGTCTAAGGATACGAAATGACGGCAAATTATTTGCTACGGCGGGATGGGATTCTAAAGTTAGAGTCTACTCCGCCAAGAGTATGAAGGAGCTAGCTGTCTTGAAATGGCACAAGGAGGGCTGTTTTGCGGTAGCTTTCGCTGATCTTCAAAATGAATCAGAGGCGGAACATGAGAGTGAAGGCGGGGATCCAAATCAGCAAGCATTAACCAAGAGGCTAGGCACTCTGACTGTTAAAGAGGAGAGAATTTGGAAGGCGAAAATGACGCATTGGGTTGCTGTTGGGAGTAAGGATGGGAAGGTGAGTTTGTGGGATGTTTATTAATAATTTTAAATATACCTAGGCTACTAATACTGTCCGTGTAAACTATCCCAAACGCTCTTGCACGCTATGAATGATGACGATCACAGTTACACGCCCCATCCGAATAATAAACCATACACATAACTTCCGGCTATCAATGATCTAATTAGTCGCAATCTTTACTTCGCTTGCCACTCAATAAGTGCATCGTCTTACAACAGCTACCAAACGTGACAAAGTATTACATGTATGTGAACATGGCATCTGAGATGCGGACATAGAGGATGGCACGTTCTGGCTTCTGGTTTACTTTCGACCGAGCTACATACATCGCCGCAAAGGCAAAAGCCGGTGATATTATACAGCTTTAAGCAGGGAGGATTACAAACTAGGACATAGGACACTCCCCTTTATAGTACGACGATGTCCGAATAAAACAGCGAATTCACTATTCATCCTCACAGTCGAACTTTTAAATGTTCTATGCCGGACTATAAATACATCCCATTCTCCCTCTACAAGCACAAGTCAAATACTTCCAATGTTATGGAAATGGTGCCTTGAAAGCCCTACTCGACCACCAGCAGAAGAACTCCGATGGTGCATTCAGCGGTCCGGCGGCATTACAGGATATTAGCAGACCCCCAAATTCAGAGTAAGAAATATCCTATATCCTGTCCACTAAGTCCTCTATTCTTTATGCTGTTATTCTTTTAATATGTTGTCAATCAGCGACACACTGTCATCAAATAAACAGTTATCTAATATCCGGTTTTCAATACTTTAAATATTATAAAAAAGTACAAATATACTTACTAATTTAATAGATGGAATTAAGACAGGCATTGGACAGAGACGAGACATTATAAGATTTGCAGGAAATGGAAATTCAAAATTGAGTTTGCTATATCGTACAATGACACACAATGAGCAAAGGTTATCTATGCACCATAACGAGCCCATCGTTAGTTCATGGCGTCCATATCATCTGTTCTTCCTACCCCAAAGTGACAAAATACATGTTTTAGGAGCGAGAGCCATGTAGGCGGGTTTCGAGCAACGTGTTGAGGGATGGTAGAGTCGTAATAGAAGGGCCGGCAGTTTTATGAGATAAAACGTTCCCTTATTTGAGAAGTCTTTCGTTGACTATTCCAGATTTTGACCAGGAATGTCGATTAGACTTGTTCCGCACCCCAGCCTCCATCGGCTTCCCTATTTTTGCGAAAAGCATATTAGTTTATGTGTTCTTTGCTTGCTAGAGAACCCCCCGAGCAAGGATCTCCAGACGACTAGGCAGGGGAATAACATACCTCATGTTTTGAGGTGGCTCAATCGAAGGAATGAATTCTAGAACGACATAGGCAACGCCTACAAGTCCAATTGCGGCACCGAAAATATTGTTTGTAGTATGCGAATCGAGAAGGATGGATCCGACGAAGATGTAAACTTATAGGGGTATCAGCGCAATGCGAAGTAAAAGCATCAAGGAAGCTTATAACATACAGATTCCTCGGCCAATGAAGGAGAACAGGAAAGAGGCATATCTCGAGAGTTGAGGAGGAATTTGGAATTCTATAGTCGAGTATTAGTATCGCAAATCCCGTGTTCGCCAGGGCATCGCCGAAGGATGTAGGCAAGGGAACTGACCAAGAAGCGCGGTAGCTGTAAACGCGAAAAGTTAGCAAGATACGAACTAGAAGGATACACAAGGTGGTTTACCTAGCCCAAAGACTGCCACATAGATACCAACCATCAGGTCAGAACTTCCACGAGGTTAGCTAGAAGCTTCAAACCCAGCCACAGGACAAAACCTACAAGTGGAAAGGAAAGATGTGCCATATCCCACTAAACACCATGAGCGCGCCCACGCCGAGATTGACGAGCCGACTATACCAAAGCTTTTGTTAGCAGAGAACGGAGGGGTAGAGTCTTGCGCAATGGCACCGGCCGTTGAGGATGCGCGTTGTTTTGTAGGGGGCTGGAAGGAACTCACAAAGCGTCTGAGAAGTCCATGGCGATTGATTAGGAGGATGGGAAAATATCGGACTGGAAATGGCAATCCAAACAGGAGGCGTAGCTGCAGAGGGGAGACGTGAGATGTGGTTGATCCAAGTTGAGGATATTCAATGGTTCTTGTTGGAGTTGTGGCTGTTTGTGGTTTTGCGCAACACTCAAAAACCGCTACGTAGCAGACGCGGCGCGGCGCAGACGTGGAACAGCCCTGCCCTGGATGCTGGGCTGGGGGCAAGCTCTGCGCCAAGGCACATGCGGTCAAGCGTAATAAGCGTTGACGTTCGTGAAACCAGGGTCATCGTATATGGTACTACGTACAATCTATTACACAGTATTCCTCACCATCGGAGAGCCGGATCCAATTTCAATCATCACCTGGCCATGCTATCCTATGGAACTCAAGGCACCGTCATGTCGACCGCTGCCGCGCCTGTTGAGGTCTGGGAAATTCCGTTGCCTGCTGGAGTGCCTGTAGAGACGCGTGGCGTCATTAGGGACTCGGTCAGCACTCAGGAAGCAACACATTACCACTTGTTGCGGGTAACTGCATCTGACTCGAGAAGGCGCTGTAGCCTAGTAGTTCTACATTAAGCACGTACTTGATATGATGAGGGTAGGTGTTATCATTGCTGTATCCCATCTTATCGAGTTCATATTGCAATACAACCCCGTAGGGTTCCCTGTCCCACTTGAAGTTGGTGACTTAGGACATCAAAGGAAACGAGGTCTAAGATGCTTGAATATTCTGAGCTATCTAACATATTGAGGTTATCTACTGTAATGCGATGTTATTCCCAACAGGCAAAGCTTTGTAGGGATTTATATTCCGCCCTACAACTTGAAATTTTGGGTTCTTTACCTGTAGATAAATTATATTGACTACACTATTTGCCATTCATATGACCGAGAAAAACCAGTGGAGAGAAGGTGAGGGAAGGCCCTATTACACATAGATCTATTCAAAATTATAATATACGGCAGATAAGGACATTTTCAGCACAGAACTGTGAATGTTTAGTTCAAGGGCAAAGACATTTGGCAAGAACAACATCATAACACCATAATATTTGAATTAGACAATACAGCAGCACATCTCAGAGTAATTGCAAAAACCCAGAAATGTGCCAATGACTCCCCACGGAAACCCTTTAAACTCCAAGAAGTCAATTTGATTTCATCAACCACAGTTATGAACGGATCCCAGCTCCGAGCACTGCGCTGCTATTCCCGCTGCCTCCTATCCTTCGGATATCCTTGATTTGACAACTCCAGACTTGGCATGCTCTGCATCTGGCATGATTGCACTCGGTGCAAGTCGAATATCGGAGATCGATCGTCTTGCCGCACTTGAAATCAGGCTTAGTAAAATGATAGTATACTTTAGGCGGGCCAGACAATCTTACTGAACTCTTGGAGACTCTCCTGCCGTTCTGGAGATGGAGAACCTTACAACAGACCCAGAATTCGTCTGGTTCTGCCATGATTGTTTTGCAGGTTCCGGCTAGCTGGGTTTATTGTGCTACAAAAGCCAGTTCTTCGATGTTTATGGGATGCCTCTCTGGTCGACAGTGGATTTGAGCATCTGGCGATTTGGAAGGAAAAGGAGAGAACGCCCGACAATGGAGGGTGGAGCAGAAGTATCAAAATACTTCGAGTCTAGGGCACCATATCTATCATTCAGACATACATATTCAAGAGGGGTCGATGAAACACGTTTGCAACTGTGATTGGACGCCCGTGATAGCCGTGTCACAGAACGACATGCAATAATTGAAAGACACAAGAGGCTTGATGCCCGACTGGAAGGTCGCGACCATCTGCTGGTCACCTGGTTGATAGATTTTTGGTTTATACTACGCTGTATTCATGGTCCCCGATGGGGACTGGCTGTCATCGATCCAGTTCTCCCAGAACTTGAGACCTTCGATACCTTCCTCCCTGCAGAGAGCGCCCTTCTCCTCTGCCATCTCTAATTCCTCTTCCGCAACACCAATACTCCAGCCAAAGCGTTCCGCTGCATCCTGGGCTGTGACACCTCTGCCGAAGAGCTGCCAATCCCACGTTAGCTCCTTATCAGGGGGAAACGAATGCAGGTCGTTCAACCAGTCGAGAAGTGCTTTGATCGTCTTGTCGTCAGTGCGATCGCTAGCTTGAACTACAAGGACGCCGCTCTTAAATTGCCTCAATCGTACTGGGAGCTTCAACTTCTCCCAGAGCTTTGCAGCTTTTTCGAAATCTAAAGGACTGACTAGTTCAACCCCACCGCGGGCACGGTTGAACATAGCCCAGAGGTCTACAAGACTGATGATCCCTCCAGCCTTCCGGAGGACACCCCTAGCATCATCCGTCAAAAACTCAGCCAGGTTTCTGGAGAGCTCGGATATGTATAAAGATTCGGAATTGCTTCCTCCACCGAGCATATCTTTTGTCGTAACTAACCCAAGAGCATTCGCCACTGCGTTAGACTCTGAGCTCCCATTCCCACCATTTGCAGCTGCGAATGATTCAGCAAGAGCTACAATCTCTTTGGCTGATGCCATCAACGCCTCTAAATCCTCAAAGGCATTTCCTATGACCAATTCATTGTTCTTTTGGACCTCCAGCCGTCTTTGCTCCAGACCTGCGATGCCTACTGTTTTCACCTTGTCTGCCGAATATTCTGATACTCCTGCTATAGATAACCCATTTTCGGGAGTGCTTAACCGATTAGGCTTTGGAACTGGGGGAGCTCCTTGTAGGAGCCACTTCCGCTGCGTCATGCAGCCTTTGAGGCGCTCATGAAATAGCTTCTCGCCTCCTGCACGGAAAGATAATTTGATGCTCTCGTTGTTTTCCATACCAGGTCCAGGTAGATGATTCAACACCGGGCCAGGCGACTCTGCCCGTAATACGGGTTTCACTAATTCGCTCGGAATATCTTGAGAGACTAAAGAAGCGCCGCAGAGCTCACAAGAGAGAAGCGATGGATGGTTCAAAAATGTGCACCTAGGACATGGGAACGACGCTCCGCCAGTGGCGTTGGCTGTATGTCCTTGGGAATCATCTGCAGGTTGAGTTGCAGATGGACCATCCCATATCTCAGATTGTGGTCGAGGGGCATCATGATTTCTGCGAATGGGAAGAGGAGTCCGAGTCGGGGCAGGAGATTGTGTTGGTCGATTGGTAGCATTTGCAATCGCAGCCTTTAAAACGTGAGCGAGAGGCGGTTTGATGCCACACGCCAAACATGGAGGAAGTGGAGTCCGCAAGCTTGCCGTCGCAGGGTCGAAATTTGAGGGAACTGGGTTTGAGAATGTACATATAGGGCATATCCAAGTGGCTGTGCTTGCTGGGACTGGGTCAGATACAGGTGGGTGGAAAGGGCTGTCTGATCTAGATAGGGGCGACGTAGTAGCGCTTCTCGACGGGCTATTGGCTTTCGCGGCCACTCGACTTTGTACTGAAGATCGCTTGGGTGGTTTCGGAACCAAGGTTATCTTTGCAGATGATTTCAAAAAGCCAGCCTAGCAACCGTTAGAGAAATATGGCAACACATAATCCTTCACCGCCTTACGTAGAATTCATATCGATCGACCTCTTTTAAATCGATGGCCACAGAGTTCGTCCTCGGGTCCTCATTGTCGACATAGCAGATTCGGTGAGAGGTCAGATAGATATGTCCATTTTGATAATGGGGAATCTTGTACTTCCTAGAATGCCTTTGTCAGTAATCTCCTGGAGCAGTATGCCGTCTACATTGTACTCACCCCTCGTAGAGCCCCACATGGTCCTGGACGAACAAGAGGACTTCATCTGGCAAATAAGCCGGCCTCAGCGCAGTAGTGAGGTCGATATGTTTTAGAAACATCCGGCCTTGCCATGTGCTGCTGTGGCTTTGGCGTTGGCGTTCACGGCAAGAAAGCCAGACCTCATGAGGCGAACAGGTAAGGCATTTGTTACCTCGAGCTTCTTCTGGTTGTCGCTATCGTCGCAAGTAAGGGAAGGTACCTAGGTACCTGCCCTTATCGCCGATCGGGTTAGTGACTGTATGTACGCGCAATCCCTCCGCACGCCCGAATAACTCAGCACGCCATTACCCGAGTACTTCGTTCTTATTTCCCTCCGTGACCAACAGACTGTCCTGGCCTTTCTTTGTCTTCATCAACTCAACTATCTCTCTCTTTGAACCGCGACCTTACCTTTGTTCTCTACTGTTTGCAGCCGTGTCCCCGTACCACTAACATCATCTGCCTGCAAGCAAATATCGAGGTGACCATGATGAATTCGACATGGCCCGTCCCGCCGCCACCTGGCTCGCATAATCAGCATGTATACGCACCAAGTGAGTTGACCGATTCCATCACCTCCAAACGCCTCATCATCCCCAAGATGCCTTCTAAACGTCAGACAGGTCCCGCATACCATCCCGTGCAAGTACGACAGTCATTTAACCCAGCCCCTCTCCCATATTCCGCGGTCCCTCCACAGCCGGCTCCAGCTCCTGCCCAAAAGAAAAAGATCGACTGGCCACAACCCGTTCGCGACTATGTGCAACGATCCTTTGATCCACAAAATGTTCTCCCAGATATCCCAAGGACCGAGATGGAAGCCAAACTCAAAGAGACCATCTCCGCGACTACTGATGCCAACGCTCTATACTCCACTGACTGGGCCAATCTGCCACTCCCACAACATATGATCCGCCAGGAGCGAGCACTTGCTGCCCAAGCCTGGCGTCAAGAGTCTGTAAATTTACAGCTAGATGGCAGGAGCTATGGCGATAGTCCGAAGGGCACTGCGAAGAAGAGAAAATCTCAAGAGATCGCTGGTGGAAATGATGAGGATTCAGTTTCAACCCCACCCTGGCGTACCACTAACATTCGCAATGGATTCGAAGACCGTATCACTTATCCCGCCGACCGGTTCGACAAGCGACAACAACCCCATCAGGACGACAATCTCAAAGGTACAAGTAAGTTTCAAAAGAACCTCGAGAAGCGGCAACGTCGGTTTGATGGAGGATATAAATCTGCCTACAAATCTCCATCCCCAGAACCAGCATCAGGACCGGTGGTTGGAACTTCGGAAGTCCTCGAGAAGCAATACCTTCGTCTCACAGCACCCCCCATTCCCTCCGCAGTCCGCCCCGAACGAATTTTAAGGCAAACCCTAGATCTATTGAAGAAGAAATGGAAAAAGGAAGGCAACTATTCCTATATCTGCGACCAGTTTAAATCCATGCGTCAGGATCTTACCGTTCAACGCATCAAGAACGATTTTACCGTGACTGTTTATGAAATTCATGGTCGGATCGCCCTCGAGAAGGGTGATCTTGGTGAGTATAATCAATGCCAAACCCAGCTCCGTGCGCTCTACGCACAAAAGCTGGGAGGCAATCCAGTGGAGTTCAAGGCGTATCGTATCTTGTATTTCATTCATACTTCTAACCGCACTGCGTTGAATGACGTTTTGGCGGATCTAACCCCAGCAGAAAAGAGAGAGAAGCCTATCAAGCATGCTCTTGATGTACGTTCGGCATTAGCGTTGGGCAACTATCACAGGTTTTTCAGGCTCTATCTCGACACCCCTAATATGGGCGCTTACCTTATGGATATGTTTGTTGTCCGAGAACGCCTTGGTGCCCTGTCAAACCTATGCAAAGCGTAAGTTTTAGTCTACTCCAATATATGAGGAAATTATACTAACTTATGCCAGATACAAACCAGACGTGAAGTTGCGATTTATAACCGAGGAGCTCGGGTTTGAATCTGATGGCGATGCCGCGCAGTTTATTTGCGACCACAATGGCCAGACTTTCCTTGAAGAAAAGGATGATGGTCTTCATTTCCTTACTGGCAAGGCCGGCCAGACTTTCGACGCGGCCAAGAACGCGGCGTTTCAGAAAATCGATATAAAAGGCCAGATCTAACCCGTCTTTTGTACACATCGAGCCTTAACCCCCAGCATCCCATCTGCGTACCGAGTTTTTTCGGATCTTTTTCATCGTATTTCTTCTCACCTTCGGATCATATCGCACCTTCGAGTTTGCTCAAACTAGTCTCGCGGTACCTTCGACCCACTGGTTGTTCCAATGGTTGTTGGTGACGAAGTTAATGCGTTGGATTATGGATTGTCGATATAGCTATTCTTGCATTCGCTGTTTGTAGCATTAGGAATTGGATAGGCGGATGCACAGGCCTGCTTTTCTTCTTTTGCTCTGGGATCTCGACTGGATTCGTTTTATATACCCCCTTCCTAGTAACCGGCGAGACATGTGCATTGCATTAGGTCATAATTGATCTTGATTGAGGGCTGCCTCGAAAAACAAGTCTCTGTTACTGTGTGCTGAGTGATTTATCCCTCGTCCCTCTAATGGCTACGGATTTGTTTGATTCGGAGCATGTCTATCTGTCACACTAACCAGCGCTTTCAACCCGCCCCCCTCTGCCAATATGATGGTCATTAACCACCATGTCCATCAGTTGCCTTGGTGTCCCAATTACATAATAAAGTATAAAAGCTAATTCTAACACTCCATGTCTTCATGCATCAGTTTATCCACCCATTGCCCGTATTATTTGTTTATCAATTTATTAATTTAATGCTCAACGGGCTATTATAATACATGAGATTCAAAAGTTATAAGGTCCATTAACGAAAATCTATATGACCGGTATATTACCAAGACTGGACTTTTATAACCTCGCTATGTAAAGCCCTCCGCCCCTCTGTTGGACGGCAAGTCCAGACAATATGTTCGGTATGTGTTATTGCTATCTTTTGACTAGGACTAGAAAAGGCACCGCTTTTTTTTAAAAAGCCCAAACCACGCAAAAGGCAAAAACAACGAGTTTTATTCTGAGCAAGCACTTTCCCTGGCAGACGGTCCACTTTATTGCTTTTTGGCTGCCAACTTATGATGTCGTGAGGGATTTAGCAAAGTAACATAAAAGAGTGCATAGAGAAAGAAAAGCAACGATTCTCCTTACTGGCTCCAAGATTCTCGAGGACTGAACAGTCCCGGTTTCAGCTATCTCCTCCATAGCCCATTTGCACGAGGGAAATACTTGTTTTTTTTTTAAAACTATATATTTACTGTACGCAGTAAGACAATGCCTCAACGAAGGCAAATTTGCGGGGTGAGGGATTTTACAGGGCATTACGTCGTACGGAGTACGACGTTTACGTTCGGAAGCAGTCCCCGCGCAGGCTGCTCCGCGGAATGGACTCTGGACTGTGGAGGCGGGTGTTCGTGGTTCTTTCGGGAGGCACTGGATCCGCGATGCATGATGTTACAGAGTGCCGATGCTTGCGATGCCGCGGTCTCTCCCCTTTTCAAGAGGGTTTTGTGCGGAAAGGGGTCTGTGTCATCCTGATCCATGTGGCTGTGGGGATTTGGGCTGCGTGGGTTTTGCTTATCGGCGACCTGTTGGGCGGCGGGCTGACGGGGTGGAAGAAAGACGATAATGCTTCTGGAAGGGCTGTGAAGAGTCTGAAGCCGGAGATGATTGTGGTAGGTGGACGGTGAACGGGAACGGGGGGTTTAGTAACTATGCATTGCATTGGATTGAGACTCGTGATGACGAAGGGTGCCGGGGGCGATGGAGGTGTGTAAGACCAAATACTACGTCCTACGAATGATATCAGCATTCCTTGGGTCTCGTCTCGTCCTGCATACTTCGTACCTTCTTCCAAATTGGGGTGCTGAGGAGAAGAATAAGGCTAGCTTCTTGGGAGTTAACTGGTATGCTGTGCTGTTGTAGCTGGTGATCGTCGTAGATCTGGGAATGCCTTGCCTGGAGGGGCATTATTTCCCGGGACATCCTGTGGGAGTCTGGGAGAGAGCATTGAAAACCAAGAACTGATTTCCGCAGGGGGAGGATATAAGGGGGGTGATTGTCGGCGAGCTGCTCCGTCGATGGTAAATGCTGCTGCAGTGCCGTCGCCAGACGGTCGGACTTGATACTACTGAGTCGACGGGCCCGGAACCAGTCGTTTGAGTTCCATCTCTCTGTTGCCTTGAATACTCCGTCGTGCTTCTGCAACTGGTGGTGCCCTGTGGCTGTGGCAAAAGCTGGCGCTGCTGTTGGCGCTGGACCTGCAACGGGGGCTTCGTCACATCACAAGCAATCAACTGGCAGCCAAGCATCGGCGATGTTGGGTCGTCTTGGGCGCTGGCGATCGATGCCCACTACTAGTGCAGTACTTACTCGTACGGAGCACGCCGAAGTGTATGGCCAGTTCCAGGCGCTCGCGTGTTGGAGGCGCGAATGGAACTGGGGCATATTATCATGTTTTTCCCTTCATTTTCGCGTGAACCTGGCAATCCGAGGAAATTGGACGCAGGAAAGGCCACTGGGGCTTGGGAGGGACCTGCAGTGTGCAGCGAGGGTGCAGCGCAGAGTTTGGCCTGTCATGGCTCGTTCCAGTGCTCTACTCTAATAAGTTGAGTAACCTGAGTTGCAGAGGTGGTGGTTGGTGGGAAAGCAATCATAGCTGGTAGAATACTCCGTAAGCTACCACGATCCACGATCCACGATCCACGATCTGTAGAAGCACTTAATTTCACGATCTAATGCGAAAAACGGCCCCTCTGGAAGCACTGGGCTGTGGTTGGCGAGTTCCACGTCATGTACGGCACCAAGTCCTGTCATGCAAAACGACGATAACTGATAAACCTGCGACATGAGGAAAACGTGGCCCAGGGACGAGGTTTATCGATAAGGGCGTCTCGGCCGCCCTTGGGGCCCTGGAGGCGCCTGGGGGAATACGTAAGTACGACGTGCTGGGGAGGGAATTGTGGTCGATGGGGACCTGGTAGGTGATGGATGATGGGTGGTGGATGTAGATAATGGGATCCTACTATAGATGCCATATCATATCATCACCTTCCTGTACCTATATCCTACCTACAGTATCTTTCCCCAGGGTCCTGCTCGGCTTCGGGGCGGGACGAGCAGTGAACCGTCACTGTAACTGCACTAATGATCACCGTTCTGTAGGGGATTCGTCCTCGCTGGCTTCGACTATGGGCGCTGTATATCCCGATGACGAACAAAGAGAGCCATTATTACAGAGGGGCAGCTATTTCTTGGATGGTATGTAGTAATAGTTAGTTATATTGCAGTCACAGCCCCTACGAAGTACCTTACCGAGTACTGCCTCGATACCCAATGCCACACCCACGGCACCACCCACTAATCACCCGCTGCCACCCACTAAACCCCCCCCGACGAACCCCTACGAACCCCCAGCAACCCCTATCAGCCCCTATAATCCGCCTATAATCGCCTGCAAACCACCGCTACCACCACCCCCTCCGCCCTCCATGCTTCCCAAATTCCAGTCCAAATCCACAAAGACCTAACGGGACCCCGTGCCGCCGTTCTAGTGTCCAATCTCCATCTTCCGTCTCCTCCTCACCACCACCACCAAGGAAAGATTACCACTCTCCCTCCTCTCCCTCCCTTCGCCTTCAAGCGTGTCCACCGATCGAACGCGTAGGAAAGAGGAGATTCTCGCCAAGTCGAAGCAGCAGGACCAGAAGCAGCGCAGCGGCTGGTGTTGTATCGGGTTTTCGTCGTCTCATTGTCGCGAACAGTTTTCTATCCCTACCTTCGTCGCACATCGCCTGCCTTCACCACCCCCTCGTCCTCGTTCTCGTCCTCGTCCTCGTCCACGCCCTCTTCCTCGATATCTCTCTCTCGCGCGCCCACGTCTCCGCCCTCCCGATATCCTTCATTTTTACCATACCACGGCCTCGATCCTCCGGATTGAAGCCGAACGATCCCACCCCGCCTGTATCGGTGTCGAACCTGCCCACCCCAGTTCAATCGAGGAGCTAGTCAGTCGAGGAGGAAAATAAACCCATCCCTTGATCCACCCCACAACCGGTCGGTGCCGTGAAGTTAAAAAAAAGCCATTCACAATATGAAGGTTAGTGCTTGTCACCGTCAATGGAGGGGTATGAGTTGCGGCGAGGCTCTCCGCTGACCACATTCACCGTTCTAGGCTCTCAGGCGTAGCATAAAGGGGGAGAAGGACTCTAAACCTCAACATCTATCGCTAGCCCCGAAAGCAGCGGTTTCCATAGTTCCCCCTAAGAAGGTACGTCGCACTCTACGAGGCCGGGGAGCGCGCCACACTGACGCGTGCTGTTGTGCTAGGTAATTCGCGCACTTTACGACTACGAGGCCCAATCGGGCCAGGAGCTATCTTTTTCAAAGGGGGATTTTTTCCACGTCATCGGGCGAGAAAATGATACGGATTGGTATGAAGCATGCAATCCCGCTTTGCCAGACGCCCGCGGGTTGGTACCGGTTGCGTTCTTTCAGGCCTTGGGGAAGACCGAGCGGGATAGTGGACAATCAGAGACATCTCCTCAACCCGTGAGGATGCCCGATCATGACTCGGGATACTCAGATACATCGGGTTCCGGGACTCTGGTGGGTACAGAGGCGCAGCGCCAGTCTAGGACAAGCGGTAAAGGTTCCGGTGCCATGGTTTATGGCATTGTGATGTATGACTTCGCCGCGGAACGACCAGATGAGCTGGATGCAAAGGCAGGAGAAGCGATTATTGTTATCGCGCAATCCAACCCGGAATGGTTTGTTGCTAAGCCAATTGGGAGACTCGGCGGCCCTGGATTGATACCGGTTTCCTTCATCGAAATACGAGATATGACCTCGGGTCAAGCTGTACCAGACGCGCAAGATGCGGTTCAAAGAGCAGGGGTACCAAAGGTGGAAGAGTGGAAGAAGATGGCGGCGGATTACAAGAACAGCAGCATTACTCTGGGAAAGTTTGAAGTCCCGAATTCACAACAGCAGCAGCAACAGCAGGGGTTGGAACAAAGTATGGGCCGGATGAGCCTCCAGCAGAATGGTCGCCAAAGCCAGGGGAACAGCCAGGCCTTCGTAAGTATCCCCTCGTTTGTATGCCCAGAACCAGGGACTAATTCGCCGCAGCAACAACAAAGCAGGCAATCTCAGCAAGCCAGAACTATGCAACAAAACCAACAACCGCAGCAGAATCCTTACACATCACAACTCTATGCTCCCATCTCAGCCCGGATCCCTCGTTACTGTTTTGCAGAAGACAAGTATTGGTTTGTCATCGAAGCTGCTTTGGAAGACGGGCGACACTGGGAGTTGTCTCGGTATTACGAGGATTTTTACGACTTTCAGATTGCCCTCTTAACTGAGTTTCCCTCGGAGGCTGGAAATACAGGTACCCAGAAGAGGACGCTACCATATATGCCAGGCCCAGTCAACTATATCACGGATGCGATTACCGAAGGCAGACAGCATAATCTGGACGCCTATGTCAAGAACCTTCTCACACAACCACCTTACATTTCCCGGTGTGTGCTGGTGAAACAATTCTTTGCACCTCGTGAAGGCGATTATGAAATCGACCCAAACACTGTGAGTGATGAATATCGATTGTCAGGCGGGTCGCAACAGTCATCGAGTGATTCGCCCTCGAATGGGGCATCTCGACAATCCTCGCGTGGCAACCTAAATGGAGCAGGCTATTCAGGACTTACAGCAGCACCAGCAAGAAACTCACCCCATCAACGAAATCAACCTTCGATCTCCACAAATGGAAATGGCCAGCAATCATCGGCCCCCCAAAACCCTGGTAACTCTTCTTCTCCGGCTCTCAATGGACAACAACAACCGTCCGCGATGAAGGTCAAAATTTATTTTGGGGACGATCTTATTGCCATCCGGGTGCCGACCGACATTCAATATCAACAGCTTTACCAGAAGATTCGGGATCGTCTAAAGATCCCCCAAGGCGACGAGATCGCCATGTATTACAAAGATGAGCCCAGTGGAGAGCGACCAAACCTGTTGAGTAACAACGATCTCGACATTGCACTTGGGAGAAACGATAAACTCATCATTTACGTCGAATATAACTGATTATAAACTTAACGTGCCAACTGGTCCCGAAGTCCACAAGACTTCTGACCACCACCACGCTAGAGGACATGTGGCGACGCGCATGATGAATTAATCGCCCATGTCGCTCCCTCCAAGCTGGGTCCGAATACTTTATTTTACACTTACACCTTCTTAATCTGCTTCAGATGTACAGACCATTGCGCGCGTTAATAGTTGCCCATTATTTCACAACACTGGCCAACGAAACCACATTCACTGAGTCTTGATCCGGCAGATATCACCATTTTTGCTTTTGAAGAGAAAATGACTTTTTTTGGGAGGATGCGATAGTACATCGGCGGAATACTGGCGTTCAATGGGCGTTTTTACGTGTTTGAGAAAATTGATTCTCTTATTATTTGCAAGAACTGCTGAAAGACGAGTTGCATATGTTTGGATGAAGCGGGACATACCATGATTTTCTATTTTATGAACTTACGTATAGGAGGTGATAGGATGGGAGGGCGGTCTGGGCGGTTGAGGATAAGGGATGGGCTATCATCCACGGCGGTGATGACGGGAAGCAATTGCGCGTACCTATGCTATGATATGTGATGGCGGTTCAAAAGCAAATGATCAATACCCATATCTTGTCATGTCAACAGACGATCTCCTTGCTGGGCGATATATGTATACAGCTATCTCAAATCCTATCTGTTTCGAAGTCATGGGCAAATGAGATGCGTACAAGAAACCCCCTCACGTTCTTCTTGATGCCCCAAAAATAGAATTTGTAAGGCCACGCTAGAGCTCGTGCCACACCCTCGTAGACCCCAAAACCTCACCATAATACCACCGTCGCCCACCTCTCGCACCTCCTCACTACCCTCCCAGGCTCCCCATCTCACAACTACCCTCACCAACCTCGCGAGACATTCGATATCTATATCGCAGCCTTCTCCCCACCACATCTCCCGTTTTCTTCCAGTGACCCATCACTAGGTGTCGCTGGCTTCCACTGGCTATCGCGGCGCACCGCCTGGCACAACAACATCGTATACAATGCCACCACTCCAGCTCCGAGATCAATTCCCCACACTAAAGGCGTTCAAAGAAGCGCTTCACGCGTGGGCCATCGAAGCGCATTTCGAGCCGCGAATCCTGAAATCGGACACCGGCCGTGTGCGCGTGGGCTGCAAACGCGACCCGAACTGTCCGTTCGTCATCCGATGCAACTGGGAAAGGAAAAATGGGAAGGAGCCCGTAGCCAGAGTTACGGTGCTGAGGGATCGGCATACGTGCTTGAATGGCATCGAGTGGACGGCGGCTCAGCTCCAGGGCGCCATGGGCCATGAGATGAATGGCGTTGGCAATGCTATGAATGGGGGCATGAATGGTGTTAATAATGGCTTGGGTATGAATGGGATGGGTGGTCCGCCCCAGGTCGAGATAAGACAGGATGGGGAGGGGAATATTGTGGGTGGTGCGAGGGTTTTGGGTCCTCGGAATCCGGGCGACGTATCGGGACCTCCTATTGTTCCTGTGCTGCCGAAAGTACAAAGGAATAGTGCCTCTAGGCTGCCGTTCTTGATGGAGATTCTGCCGCGCTTGATGAATATCCAAAAAGAGACAACGCCTATAGAGATCCGAGAATGCCTATTAAGGGAATACGGCGCCGAGGTCCATTTACAACAATGCCGGCGGGCGAAGACGGAGATCCTGAAGAAGAGGCGGGTGGGAGCCGGTGGGGAGGGAGAGAATGCACAGCAGGGGAATCAAGAGGTGCAAGACCCTTCACGTCAGGCTCAGAGCGTGGATGGGATGGGTGATAGCGAGAGCGCAAATGAGGCCAGTCAACAATTATTCGGCGATATCAACGCCAATGGCACAGGTGCGACGCAGAACCAGCAGCAGAGCCCGCATGCCTTTGCGCTCCACACCGCAACAGGTGTTGTCGCGCCTGTTGTGCCTGATAGGGGTGCGGCTGCTCTTAGAGCGGTTGGTGAGACGCCTATCAAATGCCCGTATTGTATTAACCTCCGCTGGATGAAGAGCATCCAGGATGCTGTCGAGCATATGAGTATGCATGTTACCGTGTGAAACAAGAGCTGGGCAACACGAAATGGAATTCAAATACCCGGAAACGCCACCGGCAACCCCTGAAATGGGTCGGGGCTTTGTTCCGTGGTCAAATCAGACTTATATATGAGCTATAACTGGTGGGTTTGGGGACGTCGAGTTCTGATACTCGAAGGAAGGAAGGACATGAGAAACCCCTCCGTGCAGAACCAGTGCGAAAAACACGAACGCATGGATATGCAAGGTAAGCCTGTCTTCAATACCTCCGTCCGACATCAATAAGTCAAGTATAACTAACACTTTCCGTCTAGTTTGCCACTATATACTTATATGCAACAACTGGATTATGAGGGCGCCAGGACTCTGTATCAATTACGCTCATCTCCTATTTATGGAATGGTTTTGGGTATTTTGTTGTTTAGAGTAGGGGTATATAGTTATCACTCCCGTCGTATGCCGAATCAATAAACTATTGAGCAAAACGCAAAGGCCATTTTTATTGCCTCTTATTTTTTTACCTGATCAATGATTCTGCTACGCGAACTATATCACAATGGCTTTCTCCCGAAGTACGAATTTCCACTGGTGAGGGACCATAAGAGGTGTTTGATTAGTTTGGAAATGAAATGATCCATGAACGATCTATACCAGTATTCTACCTTTATAAGGTATAACAATCTAAACTTCCACCTCTAACCGCTAAATAGGTATCCCATTATAAACATTCTACGCCGCATTATTCCTAATCTCGGCATCCGCAACGGCCTTCCTCCAATCCGTCCTCCACAAATACAAACCCTCCGCAACCGTTACCAACCCTAGGGCAAAAACAACACCACTCCACAGACCCTGCAACTCCCAGCCCAGCCCAAACGCCGTCCCAAAACTGATCGGCATCGCAATAACATAGTAGCAGAACAGGTTTACATACCCCCCAATTTCCTGCTGGCCTAGGCCGCGGAGGACGCCGTTGCAGGTGCATGCTAGGGCGTCGAAGAGTTGCATGGCGGCGCAGACGGGGAGGACTGCGGACACGAGTGCGATGACGGCGGGGTCGTTGGTGAAGAGTTGGGCGATGTGGTGGCGGAGGGTGGAGAGGAGGATGATGTTGAGGATACCAACGATGGTGGCTATTATTACTGCCTAGAGTTTCCCGTGTAAGTAACATTTATGGTATGGTTCGTAGCATGGGGGTTATGGGAAACGCACCACTTTTGCACTCGTCTTTGCGGCATCAGAGAGCGTTGCACCGATGAGATTGGCAACGCGAGTTGATGTAACTATAGAGATAGGGAAGGGGATTTGGAATGTCAGAGCTGATATGGTCTGTAGGACGCTCTGTGCTGCTAGATGGGTAGTGGAGAAATAGCTTGATGCCAAGGTAAGTATCTCGAATGCCAGAAATTCGGTTTCTACCATGAGAAGTCCTGGAAGAGCAAGTTTAATCATGGGTCCTAGAGGAACGTTTAGCACAGCTAGTTTTTCTGGGGGTTGGCTTTGGTAACGAACCCCAATTATGGAAGGCTTTCGTTGTGAAGCCATTCCAGCACTGATGGCCGTCAATGAGCCAAACATAGAGGAAGAGGAATAGGGGTAAAAGATTATCGGTAACAGCTACAGCGATTGGGGCCCCGATGAACCCCCATTTGAAATGCCACACGAATAGCCAATTCATGAAGGCATTCAATGGAGCACAGATAAGAAGGACGTAAGTGGTTGCAGAAAATAGTCCCTGGGATTGCACAAAACGCTTCCCTGCTTCGAAACAGGCATAGCCAGGAGCTCCAATCAGCAAAACACGCAGATAGAGTCCCGCAAGCTGTGCAGATTGCCGTTCGGGCACGATCTTCTCCAAGATCTTTTCAGCACCAAGCCAGCAAATCCCAATGGGGATTGTCACAAGCATGAGGAAGTACACCATACGTTGCAATTGGAGCCCAACCAGCTGCCTCTTTCCCGAGCCGTAAGCTTGCGCACATAGAGTATCCAGACTCGTCGCAAGGCCCTGGTATATAGCATATCCGGTGATATTCGCCGTCATGCTGGCCAGACTAACGGCGCCCAGCTCGATGGTGCCCAGATGCCCGACGGTAAATATACTCGCAACTGTGAGAGAATACTGCAATATAAATGTCACCACTAGGGGACATGAGTATTTGATGATCGTCTTCGCTTCTCGCTGCCATGTGGTCTTGATCTTGCCTGCGGCCACAGCAGCCTCCCATTGTTGGTTTAATCGTTCGTCGCGAGTTCTATGGGACTCTTGAGCTATTGGCTGAGGAAGTAAAGATGATGTTTCGGAGGGTTCTGCCGCGAACAGAGGTGTTGTCGGGCTACTTTCTGGATCTGTCTTCTTTTCTGGCACTTTTGTGCTAAACACTCGTCTATATGCCCGATTCAATGCGCTTCTTTCACTCGGCGGTTCTGGGTTTTTGGGCGGCGCAAGATGATTGTCCCTCAATAGACTTCGCTCCTCGTTTATTAGGTCCTTCGACTCGCTTTTGGTCAGATACTGCGTTTCCGCAGCGTGGGGCGCGGCGATGGTTGGTCTCGTTCCACCAAACGCCACAAAACTCGATCGGCGGTACGAGCTGGCCATTGCATGTTGGGTAGCACCTGGTAGCAGAGTTGAGGCGTCAGAGGGTTCCTCTTTTGAGCTACGATCTTCCGAAGACTCAGGACTTCCGGTTTCGACTTCGTCTTCGACATCGGAGCACTCTGCAAGATCCCGCTCTATAGACTGGTGTGCTATTGGCGAACTTGGGATATAAGAGTTGCTACGGGGTGATCGAGCGACAGAGCGGCTCCTCTGGGACCGGCCTCCTATTGGAATCGGTGGAGTGGACATGATCGAGTACCTATTGATAAATACTTCGTAGGCTGCCCAGGACTTCAATGCGGGCCGATAATTGATATTGATAATAACACGCTGCCAACGGCCAATTTCCACTCAGCCAGACAGACCAAACACAGCGTGTATGTCATACATCTAGTACTGGAGACTTTTGGGGATTTATACTCCAAGGGAAGAAGCAGAGTGTAGGAGTACATATGTACCTGGGTATTTCAGAGAGAGGGAGTCAGAGAAAAAACATTAGTAGTGACTGTGACCCAAAAAAATTAAATCGATAGATCCCTACAAGACCCCTCGGCTCCCTTCCCTGACCACCACAAGCATTTTCTCCGCCCCGCGGTGTTTACGAGACCCTGTTTACCCCGCCGCGCCCGCCACCTGCCAAATCAGGCCAATGGCTGCCGAGTACGGAGCGCCAGTGCGCCCCCAGTACGACTCTATGGCGGACCGGGCCCGCCATCGGCGCTGCAGGATACCTGGGTACATTGGTACATTGACTACTGAACTGAGACTAAGGGCACCAACGTCGTGCTCGCGTGGATCGTTCGCATCATTCCCCGCAGCTCTCCAACTCCAACAGCAGTGGGAGGCTATTGATTTCCCTTCAGAGCTCTCTGCTCTCTGCTGTCTACTCTACTCTTGTTAGCATTTGACCTGCACCTGCACCTACAGCTACAGTTACAGCTACAGCTACAGCATGCCCCGAGCAGGCGACATAGAAGAGGCCATTTCACCGCATGGTAATTCCCGTTCTCGAGAGCCCTCGTCTCATTCCCAGTACGTCTACTCCCTAGTCTCCCCTTGGGCCTCCTCCGCCCTTTCCTTGCTTCTTTGTCCCAGCCCCAGCTCAATAGTTGAAATGAAACGAAACGAAACAAAACAACGGCTTTCTAAGTTATCTTCCCACTCTCCATGTTGTCTGATAAGTATGCTCAAACTTAAACCCCCACAGACGTCGCCGCCAGCCACCCCCCTCCTCCTGTCTCCCGCCATTCTTCAAAAGCCCACAATATGGGTCTCAACCTCCTCACAATGCTCAGCCAGCAGCAACGGATATCGAGCCGGCCGATGAGCGGCCCTACATGATACTTCTTGGTATGAAGGTGCCGTTCGGGTGGTGGGCGGTTCCACTAGTCGACAATAATCATAGCGACGCCCGCGACCACTGCGCCAACGAGCGTACCTTTCTCTCATACCTGCGCCTCAGCATGTACATGTGCATCGTAGCCGTCGCCATCGTCGTCTCCTTCCACCTGAAAGTCCAGCCGACAGACCTCGAGCTGCGTATGGCCCGGCCTCTAGGCATCGCGTTCTGGTGTTTGAGCGTCGTGTGCCTGGTTATGGGTATGGGTAATTATATGAAGACGGTCAAGAAGTATTCTCAACGGGTGGCGATCGTGCAATCAGGATGGAAGACTCAATCGGTTTGTACCCCGCATATGATTCCCCCCTCGTTTCCCTTCCCACCTTTCTATCTAGATTGAAGGATCTAGAAGTAGATTCTCTCACCAGCCCGGTCCCATCCTTGTGGAGGAAAAACATGCTGACCATATCCCGTGTCGTCCAATAGGTCTTCATATTAATAGCATTCTCTATTGTAGGAGTCTGCATCCTCTTCCTTGCTACAAATTCGAAACGAACCTGAAGTTACAAACATCGTATATTGCCATTATGTCTTTCTAGAGTTGTCAGGAACGGTATTGAAAAGTTTACATAAAAACACTAATAAGTACAATATCGATACCGTGGTGCCGTTAATTTGGACGCATGACATAGCGAAGGGAGTTGTCTGGAATCTTTTGCATGTATTTAAAGGCGCTTTTGCTTTTTGATGGATGCCCTCTGAATATCCCGCAAATGAAACCTCGTTCCGGTCACTTTGACTTCGAATCGTGTAAATTTGAGTTTCTATGTTTCCCCCCTTTCTATTTCGCGAAAGGGCCATTAAACGTATCATAAGTCTCTCCATTATTGGCTCGGAACATAGGAGTATAAGTCATTTACGGTGAACTGCGATGTTATTAGTATCTTAAAGCTCCAGCCCATTCACCTTTGATATTTGGTATCTGGTATAAATATATATCAAAATAAGCAGAATCCCCTTAACAACTGGGGGCAGGCGACCAGGAAGCGTTGGTGTAGTGGCCCTGGACGCTCCGCCAGAGATAACAAGAGGCTAGGGGGCAGTTGGTTCAACGTTTCTCGGTATCCAACGCGCCGCGAAGATATTTCTTTTGCTATTTTATTCTTTAATAGCTTCCTTTTATTTTTGCAGTCTCGGTTGGCTCTTGTGCTGGGACAAGCGACAGTAAGGTTGGCGGCATATAAAAGGTCATAGACTTATTAAGCTGTGCTATTTTGGAAATTTACGTCCAATCCGCCTCAAAAAGCGTTGCACAGCAGAAGTTCCCTAGCGCGAGGCTGAAGCTCTGACCATCTGAGCACCTTAATGCCTATGAAGTTAGGCTGCATTATTGATGCCTCAGGTTGTCAGCGAAATTAGGGCTCCCTCGCTAAAAACATTCCCGACTCGCACGCATGCATTTCAAGATTTTGCAACGGAAGTCGACAACATCACCAAGTACGTTATTTCAACAGCGCAACGCAGTCCGAGTCGTCAAGCTAACAGTCCACTGTAGAATACTCAAAATGGGAGACGCAGAAATCACAGCATCCGCTTGGCGGTTAGTGGAGGTTGGCCGGGTCGTCCTCGTCTCATCAGAGGCCAAGCTTGCCGCCATCGTGGAGATTATCGACCATAAACGTGCGTTACAGCAAGATCTGAGAATTTGGAATTGGAGAAGGGAATACTGACGAAAACAGGTGTCCTAATCGACTCACCATCTGTTTCCCGCCAAGCCATCTCCCTCGCAAATGTCATCTTGACACCCATCGTCCTCACTATTCCTCGATCTGCGCGTTCGGGCGTCGTCCACGCTGCATGGGAGAAGGGCTCGATCGATTCCAAATGGGCTGAGAGTTCTTGGGCGAAGAAGCGGGCACAACGGGAAAGACGACGGGCGTTGACAGATTTCGAGAGATTCAAGGTATGGGGATTTTCCTCGTGATGAGGAATGCCACCGCGCCAGGAGCTAACAGAGGTTTAGGTTATGCGATTAAAGAAGCAAGCACGCTTCGCCGTCCGGACATCCCTCGCAAAGGTCAAGGCTGCAAACTGAAATGGGTTCTATCAGGGAGTTGGGGCTGCGCGCATGGGCTGCATGGCTACATAGGGTTGCTGGATTCCTTGGCTTCTTCAGAGAGCTTGACTAAAGTCAGCCATAGAGGATGGATGGATGTCTGTTAGTCGCCAAGTGAAACGGCAAGAAATGATATACCCTACCTGATTCGTTTCGCTGTCTCGGAACATACGTGTCTGGAATTCCGTTTGATTGTGATACGGACTGTAGGTTTCTTGTCGGAGAACCTCTACGGCGCTGTAAGGGCTTTATTCGGGCCACCATTGACAACAAAACCGGACACAATAGCCACAATAGCGATGGCAATAAAGCGGGGATTCTTTGTCGTCGAACACAGTGGCTACAATCTGAGGTCCTACAGCTTTGATCTGAACAAAACCTTTCTTAATTTCTGTTTTTTGTACGGCTTTGTTTAGCTTCTTGCCAGCGCAACAGAAGCATGCACAAATACCGCCCGGTTTTCCTCCCCTTTCACTCCCAAACCATCAGAATCAGTCTAGTCGCAGCAACCATAGCAATTCCGGCAACGACCCACTCCTCACTACAGCCTTTTCCACCACGGCGAAGTTTGAAATATCGATTGACGTGACCTCTGAGGATATCATATCTGAGTCACTCGGCTCATACACGACACTATGGCAGGTGTGTGTGTACTTCTGGCTATAGGTGTGTGGCTATTGGTAAGCCTCTTCGTCATATGCAGTTTTATCGTGCTGGCGACGGCTTTCCCCTATTTGGTCCTGGGGCTGGTATCCCATGTATCGACAGTCATTGAGCTTGACAAATGGATGGATCAGATGGTTCAGACCGATGAAGGCAGAGCCAGTCTCGAGTCATGTTCTCCTGAGACTCGTAGCCCCCTCGAAGCTGATCGCAAGATCAATGCCCAGTAGTTGATAGTAGGTATAGTAGATACAGTATTTATTCATTTGAATATTTTGCAAAATTTGTTTTCTAACGCGTGCCACAACAGTGCAAGTTACTTGGGAATTGCAATAGGAAGTTACCTACGACGTGAAATGGCTAGAGTCTTGCAAGTGTAGGCCCAGCTCGAGCTACAGTAGGTACTTGCCTGGTGCGAATGAGGAATTTATTAATTTACTAGTCACTGTATCACATCCTTTGATAATTATGCTGCGTATATCTAGACTACTTGTAAGCTATCGTCTCTTTACAAATTAAAACTGAAAGCAGTACTTTTTTCCTAGGGGATTGGAAACAAGGCTGAAAACCCCTCCAAACACGTGATAACAGCCTCGGCCGAACCACGTTTTTAACCTCCGCATTGTTCGCCTCTGATTGGATGAGAGCTTCAGGGCTCGTGCCAAGCCTGTCGTGTTTTCACCGCGCATCAGTGGTGGAGTTCCACTGCTTACATATTTCGTACGGCGTCCGACATCCACAGCCCTGACCACGACCTACAACGCCCTGGCCCTGGCAATGTCACAATCTTCCTAACTTAGTGCACCAATTTCCCCAGGTAGCTTTACTCAAAGAACTCCGACTTCAATTACGACTTTGCAACTCTCCGAAAGCTCCATGCAGGGGACTAATTCTTCCGTATTTATGCCTCGCCCAAAAAGATAAACGATAAAGCTCAGGGCTTCTCTAGTCCAACATGTCTTCTCGAAGACCTGCCTCGGCTGATTCGACGGAATCCGGTCGAACAGGATTGCCCTCGTTCAACCAAGCTGCCCAGCAACATGCCCCGACGACCCCGAGCGGGCTGCGCGAGGCACATACAATATCCCCAACAGAAGATGCAGGATATGAAGATGGCTTAGTTGCTGGCGGGGCAGGAAGCAGTTCGAATCCGTATTTTGCAGAGGTGCCTACGGATCCTGTTGGAGACGACACCGCTGCCGTGGGGATGTCTGGCTCTAGTGATATTGGGAAACGAGCGGTGACGGAAAATACGTCCCTGTTGCGGAAACCGTATGAGCTAGTTCCAGGGACACCGCACGCTGGGCCTTGTAATCATGGTACTTTCAGTCCTGGGTTGGGAAGCCGCACTGGCAGTGTGAGAAGTGGCCACAGCGGCTATGGTTTTGGGGGACCAGTGTCCAGGAGTGAATTGGAGAGCGTCGAGAGCAGCAGCATATTCGGGGGTGTCTTTGAGCGGTTCGGGTTGAAGAATGGATCTACCACGACCAAGAAAAAGAAGAGCACAACTAGGCACTTGGCGGAGCAACATGGTATTAACAATACAACTACAATGTACGTCCTCTTACTTTCTCCATATAATACCCTTTTCGTAGTTGGTTGCTGATGTGTTATACCGTGTCAGGTACTTGTCATATTATGTGCCCTTCTTCGCCTGGATCCCACAATATAGATGGTCGCATTTTCGAGGTGATCTGGTGGCCGCCCTCACGGTATCATCCATATATATACCGATGGCCCTTTCGCTTGCCTCAAATCTAGCGCACCTTCCGCCTATCAATGGACTATATTCCTTCGTCTTCAGCCCACTTATCTATGCGATATTGGGTAGCTGCCCTCAAATGATCGTTGGCCCCGAAGCGGCCGGAAGTCTATTAGTGGGCAGCGTAGTTAGGTCGACCGTAGACCATGGGGAGTCGCCAGAAGGTGATGAATTGACACATGCTAGAGTCGCAGGTATTGTGTCGGGTATAGCTGGAGCAGTGATATTCATTGCTGGTATAACGCGCCTGGGATTTCTGGATAGCGTTCTCAGCAGGCCCTTCCTGAGAGGGTTCATATCTGCCATTGGTTTTGTCATTTTTGTGGACCAGCTAATACCGGAATTGGGTCTTGCAGATCTGGCTACTGAGGTTGGAGGAGTCAACCATGGAAGCAGTGTGGATAAAATAGGCTTCCTAATTGGTAACGCGCATCGAGCGTCGAAAGTAACTGCTGCCGTCGCTGGAGTAAGTTTCGCCGTCATTATGGTCTGCAGGTGAGTTTTGTGTCTTCCAGTTGGCCCAACCTCTAACCGTCTGATAGAGAGATCAAGAGGCGTCTTCTGCCTAGATATCCTTCTGTTGCATATTTTCCAGACCGATTTCTCGTTGTTATACTGTCTGTCATTTTGAACTGGCAGTTCCGCTGGGACAAGCATGGTCTTGAAATTCTCGGCGAAATAAAACCGGCCTCAGGGAATCCTTTTACCTTCCACTGGCCATTCCAACTCCAGCATATGAAATATATCCGGGAGGCAATGGGAACTTCCTTCGTGATTGCACTACTTGGCTTCTTTGAGTCATCTGTAGCTGCCAAAAGTCTCGGTACTGGGGAGAACATAGGTGGAATCCAGGGCATCCAACTCAGTGCAAACCGGGAACTCGTAGCCCTCGGTGTAGCCAATCTGGTTAGCGGATGTTTCAGTGCCCTGCCTGCATTTGGAGGCTACGGACGGAGCAAGGTGAATGCCAGTACCGGAGGTAAAACTCCGATGAGTAGTATCTTTCTGAGCATCATTACTCTTACCAGTATCTTGTTTCTTTTGCCGTCCCTGTATTATCTTCCTGTAAGTCGGACCGCCGTTACCCCGCACTCCCATAACCGTCTAACATTTACCAGAAAGCGGTTCTATCCTCAATGATCAGTGCGGTGGCATGGTCTCTCATCGAGGAAGCTCCACACGACATCTTGTTCTTTATCAAGATAAGAGGATATACAGAATTGGGGCTGATGGGCATCATATTTGCTGCGACAATATTCTACTCGCTCACCCTCGGGATCGCCATTGGTATAGGCCTATCCCTCATTTCAGTCATTAAGCATAGCACTCGTCCGCGTATCCAGATTCTGGGAAGAATACCAGGCACAAACAGGTTCGAGAATGCAGAGGCGAATCCGGATAAGATAGAATTCATTGACGGATGTTTAATCGTCAAGATTCCGGAACCATTGACGTTCGCAAATACGGGGGATCTGAAAAACCGACTGAGAAGACTCGAGCTGTATGGTACGACAAACGTCCACCCTGCATTGCCCAGAGTCCGGTCACCGGAACACAACAAAAACATCATTTTCGATATCCATGGGGTGACTGGCTTGGATGGGTCTGGAACGCAGGTACTGTATGAGATCGTTCGCGGATACAGAGACCGTGGGGTTACAGTATTTTTCTCGAGGGGGCCGGCTGAGGATAGCCCAATCTATGAACTCTTCCGCCGCAGTGGTATCATCGAAGCCTGTGGAGGCCAGGATCACTGGGTTTCCGACGTGGGAGAGGCATTGCGACTTACTGAGGTGGAAGATGCCCTGGAGGGTGACTGGATATGAAGACAGCACCTAGCGGCGGTTAGCTGTATGCATTCCTGTGGCGTTGGAAAAAGGAGCTTGGATGGATAAGATTCGTATTTATGCCTGCCCTATAATGCTGTGTAAAGTTAGCCGGAAAGCGTCTGGTTGTATTCGCATGTTGGTGGGAAATTATTACCGCGCGGTGTTGAGAGGGGATAGCAAATGAATGCCACGATATCTTCCGGTTAATAAATAAGAAGGCAAGTTCCGTTCGGGCGACACTTCCGGGAGTTAGATCCGGCATAGCTAGCTATTTATGGCCGCGGACTTGGAGGAAGAATAGGATTATGATGTACACGCAACCAGCCAAGAAGCCACGACTTAAGGGAGGGATCTGCATAGCCGAAGAAGCCCGGTGCTTGTATCAACGTCCAACCTTCCGGCATACTTCCACCATTGGAAAACCGACATGCACATCTGCCATGTCCACTCCACGCCAGCATTGGTATTGGCACCACTCGGTGCTGGTATTCCGTTGACCTCTTTATCTAACGACGCAGGGCGAGCGATCAACTGACGAGCCTCAAGACGTACATGTACTGTACAGTACATGCGGTCTGATTGCCCCTGCGAAGTGGACGTGACATATACTAGGACGCGCGGTCTGCACAATCTATTGCACCATGATCATGGATATGGGGTCGGTGAAGCAATCTTATCTTCCACGGTTATCGACCAGCCTTAGCCAGTGTTCACGCCGGGCCCATCGGATCCTGCAATTATGAAGCGTTGCGTACAACTCGCGATTGCCAGCATTTAAACTTTGGCAGACGGGGTACCACATGGCATTCAATATGAGAAACTTTCGATTTCTAGATCCACCAATCATGATCCCAAGCCAGGATCGAGGAATAGCGGTTCAAGTTGCCGCCGCTCCTGTTCAGGTACGATCACCAAAGTACTGATCTATGAAACACCGCATATACTTCCGGCTACGGTGTAGCTTCCAATCTTGTTACATTCCCCGGGTCCTGATGGTAACATATACACTGATCATCGCGCAACTCTAGCCCAATTTCTCACCCCGAGAAGTTCTTTCAGCCTCGGAGTCTTTCTTTGCGACTTTCCATGGGATGTCATGCAGTCTTCTTGTCCTCGGTGCCCAACAGGCTAAGTGGCTAAGCGATTTAGCATGATTATCTTTTGTAACAACAGGCCTCTCACATTTTCAGTCGACTTGAGTATGTATGTGCACTATGACGAGGCTGGACTCCATTTCCCCATGTTCGATAGCTGGGGTCTCCGCTAGTGCGAGGATGATGGGATCCCTTGTTGGGGATATATCAAGAGGGGATCGTAGGACGTGTATAGCGCACATATCCGCTGGTTCTTCTCCCTGTCGCACCATTGCGCAAATTTAAGATAACCGGATTCTGGCAGATCAACACATCCTTAATGAACCACTGCCAGGTTCGCCGAAGTCTATGGCAGCCTAGACTCACCCTAGGTTAAATTACAAGGGCAACGCTCCCCATTGGAGTAGTATCGGCCGGGCTGTAGAGTTCCAAGCCATTGGAAACTCTTGTTTTTATTTCTCACTATATACCTGCAACAGCTGCATAAACGATTGTTGAGTGCCGGAAAGGTCCACACCAATTTTGGTAAAAGCCGCGACCAGGCTGGGCCCGGATCATCGCCCTCATTGACAAGGTCCGAGATTGACCCTCATCCTGTCTCCGGCTTGAATATTAAGTTCTGTCAAACAAGCTTTGCAGGCATGCAATTCACTTAACCGATTCATATTAGATTATGATCAGGTGGGAATGGTTTGAAAACACCCCCACCACTATCAATCTCTTCATACCCCCGGCGTCAACGTTACGACGATCGCAAGATGGTGTCATGTACTATTTGTTCTTTGCGCGGAGTTTGCCGGATGAGTGTCCGTTGGACCGTTATCCAGTCACCACACTCTACAGCACGAATTTCTATCAAGGGAAGAGGAGCTATATATATGCTTTGCCTCGCTCTTTATATATGAGATTTAGAGCCAGACTTCTGCTTCCATCCTAAACAAAGCATCCGCCAACTAAGACTTCTCACCATGACTATCCGCGCCTTTCTTATCGCGGCTCTCCTCTCGGCCAAGTAGGTTCGAAAAGCCTCTATACCAAACAAGACTAACACAGCACTTAGTGGACTTGTAGATTCCGCCCCCGTTGCTCAGGAGTCTGCATCTTCGGTTCCTCACCCACACCCGTCCTTCACTGGTTCCTTCCCTGAACCAACTGGAAGCCATTCCCACCACTCTTTCACGGGGACTTTCTCTGTGCCGACTGGTGGCTTCCCACATCCTTCGCACACTGGGACTTTCTCTGTACCGACTGGTGGCTTCCCGCATCCCACGCACACCGGGACTTTCCCCCAACCAACTGGAACCCACCCGCATCCAACCCACACTGGGTCGTTCACTCACCCAGTGCCTCCACCTCCAGCGACTCTTGAGCAAAGGGAGCCTCAAGATTCTCTACCGACAGGCACCCACCCACACCCCTCCTTTACTGGCACATTTCCCATTCCTACTGAGAGCTTCCCACACCCTTCCTTCACGGGTTCGTTCCCTAAACCAACTGGAAGCCACTCCCACCACTCCTTCACTGGAACTTTCCCTATCCCTACTGAGAGCTTCCCACACCCTTCCTTCACGGGTTCCTTCCCCGAGCCAACTGGGAGCCACTCCCATCACTCATTCACTGGTACTTTCCCATCTTTCACTCGCCCCACAGGTAGCTTCACCGGTATCCCGTCGTTCACAAAGCCAACTGGGGTTCCGAGCTTTACGGGATCGTGGAGTACAAGACCAAGACCAACCCATACTTCCAAAGTCCCACCACCACCACCACCAGCAGAAACTACGTATTAAGAGTTTAATGGTCGTCTAGTGAGGCGCATGAGCGGGAGAGTAGAAGAGACGGTTACGTACGTTGTGGAAACTTGAAAGTGTAGGAAAATACATTCTTCCATTCGCTATATACATACTTCTGAAAGGGCGGTTTGGTGGCGGAGTGATGATGAGGTTGTCGCGATTGTATATAGCTGGGATTTTGAGGCGCGTGTTCGTTTAGGTACCTAGGTATATAGTGATATTGTTGACAACTCCTTCAAGATCGTACTTAGCTCAAGTGTAATATTCCCTACGTGTTGAACAAACGGACTTTACCCCTGAATTTTGAGCTACTTTGCATTTCGGTTCTAGGTTGAATTGCAGCCTGAGCCTTGCTATTCATATATGATGAGCCTCCCTAGTTACTTTATTCCAGGCTTATCAGAAGAGTGAAGCGACCTAATTACTCTTCGCCAAAGTATAGCTCTTCCTCTCTCTCGCTTAGCCATAGCCTTCGAGGCGGTGAATATCAAGATCCACAGCAAAAGAGTAAAAACAAAAGGCAAAAGCAGAATTATATTAATTAAATTAGATTTACAATAAACTTTGATATAAAGCTAGCTATCAACCCTCAAAATGGCAAAAGAGTTCGGCCCGGTGTCGAATGCCTACATCTCTTGTCGCGTTTTGTTGCTTTGTTTGTTCTTTTGTTGTTTCCCAATTTCTATCGTCCCTGGCGACCCCGTAAGTACAATTTGACCCGAACCACTTGACCAAATGTCACGCCCTTGTACTTCGGTAGCGGATATTTGTTTATTTTGTCTTATATATCAAAGGACGCGGTCGGTGGGATTAATAGAACAGGCAACTCCCACCGCATATAAATGACGTAATCAGCTCCCTCCACTCAACCCCGCCAGCTCCTCGGTTGACAAATTGATCGCCGAGATGTCAGAATTGTTAAAATTCATCACTGCTTTCCTCCATAGCTCTAAAGACCTCCTACGTACCTCTGAGGCTTTGATTAGGCCTCCCCCTTACTGCGACGACCCAGGTATGTACTGTTTAACAGAGTTTGTTTTTAATTACGTGAATATAGGCTAACTTCCGGCCGCAGTGCCGTACGACGTTCTTATCATTCCTTTACCTAGACCTCACGATTAAAGGCGCTAAATATATGCTTAAAAGGTGAGAAGCTGGGCGACGTGAAGACTTATAATATGCTAGTCCTGTCTAACACCTTTGACGAGCGGATAGAGCGGTGTAGGCCCATCTCTTAAAACCAGGCAGCGTACAGGCATACTCGAGAACTAGTATACGGCATTACACTACAAAATTCTGTCCTGAGGAAATTCCGTGCTGTCCATCCTCATAACTTGATAAGTTGTGACCTTCGACGATTTCATTTTCAATTTCGAACTCTGTATTTCTTCACGACGTATATCTTTCCTTGTTCGAACTCCTAACACCCTTCTCACATCAAGCGGCCGAGTCAAGCTACCCCGCCTGACTGCTACTGTCCCTTCGCGAATTGTTTATTGATAACTGATCTAACAACCTTTCGCTAAACTCACACTCACATTAACGGTCTCGGATAGGTACTAGTGGCATCAGAGCTCTCCTTTTCTCCTCCTGTATTTACCACGTTGGTTGCTTTAGATGACTCGATTGGGCGAGAATATTCCAACTTCCCTGGGCATTAGAAACACTATCGTCGATGGCTTTGCAGTTGCGAAGACAACGTTGAACGGCATACGCTGTGGATTTTATGGCCCAAGGAGAAGTGATCAGGGAGGCTCTTAACCATGTCTGGTTCACTATCTTCATACCTATTAGTCTGTTGTAGCTTGAGTGCTGGTGGGAAAATACTCACGAGGCTCATAAACACGACATATATTATACACCAAGATAATTGACCGTACCCCTCAGGTCTTGTTACGCTGGCCCCATTGCGCGCTCCATCCCTCGAATTTTTCCGTTGGTTTGCAACCAGAGCAGTCGAACTTTGAGTTGCAGTGGTCTTTGTGGTCTTAGTGGGCTTAAATCAAACGAAATTTTAGTTTCCTTCAAGTTGTGAGGCCATGCTGACTGTACTGGGCGGTTTCTGCACCAAGATCACCCGATTGATTGTGTTTCTACGTATCTGAAACTGCGAATCGCAGTCATTGCTCGGGGAGACCGCGCCGATGACGTTGGAAAGTTGAAAATGAGAGACGCTGGTTGTATGATGCTGCTACTGGTTCTCAAGGTATCGTTTGTTGGTGGTTGAATGATAGTGTCCCTCGTGGCTTAAGGACGCCGAGTCGACGAGAGGCTGAGTCAGTCGTGCCCTTCGAAAACTTCTCCACAGGAGGGGGTAGAGGATAGGTTGGTTAGGCCCTTCGCAGGAGGTATGGGATATAGGAGCAAAAGGGAGCACTGCGGCCAGAGTTATCCTATTGTGCTTTATGATTCAACAGGAGACAGAAAACGATGAGTCGGTTATGCCCTTCGCGGCTCAGATTTGCAGGAGGCAGGAAACGGAAAACTGAGTTGGTTGTGCCCTTTGCGGCTCGGCTTTGCAAGAGGCATGAGGCAGGAGACGGAAAGATGAGTTGGTTGTGTCCTTCGAAACCCCTCTCCAGGAGATGGGAGACGATGAGCTGTGTTGGGCCTTTGAAAATCTTCGGCTGTGTATAAGACAGGAGAGGCTAAATTGGTTGTGGGACTTGTGCCTCTCGACTCTCTGGTCAATGTGGCCATCTGTGCCGTTCTAGCCGTTAGATTGTGCGGTGATGGAATTGCATTATCTGACTTATTGGCGCTGTCTTGGATGGCAGAGAGTCGTCGAGAGTGCTGGGTTCGGCGTCTGCTGATCGAGGAGCGTCCTTGTGTATGAGTTGGTTGTGCCCTTCGGGAAGGCGGAGTACGGGGTACTCGACGCCTCGAGGATTGACACTTGATGGTCTTACAGGCAGCACCATGGGGCTACTGCCATGCCTCAGCATTCCGGCTACTTCGATTGTGTTCTTTCAGCAGAGGTTGTGGAATTTTCAATATTCTTGATCAGCATGCTCATTTGGAACCAGTTCCAAATGAGAATGCCGGAGGTGATTGTCGAATAGTGAAAATTGAGTTTTTCACCAGACCTCTTGAAAGAGCGAGCGCAATGTCGGTAGTAGCTGAAGGGATTGAAGCCTCGCATTTTTAACGATAAGTATGTTGGCGCTGGGGATAAGTATGTTGTCGCTGGAGATAAGTATGTTTTCACTTGTTAGAAAATTGAGGTGAAGAGGAAAGAAGAGCAAAGAGAGGGCCGGAGATTATATACATTGATGGTTTGTTTATTGCACTTTCCTTCGATAGGCCCTAAGATACAGCTGTATATGGAAGCCGCGTTCAAGCACATTTTAGTATGAGAATATCACAACCGCGAATTTTGAAATTACTCGATTTGTTTGTTATCTTCTAAACATCAGGAATTACCTGCCCGGTACAATCAATGCAGCTCTTAGTTGGAGAATCTGAGTAAATTTTAGCATCGTTACTAGCCAAAGGATTGGGCATGCTTACCATCGTTCCCATTCTAACGTTGGGTCTGCAGCTTGGCCAGTTTATCTCGTAAGTCGTCGATTTCGCGATCCTTCGACTTTGATTGTATTCTCTGAATGATAGGGATCCCACAGATAAACTTTACCCACGATTAACCCGTTCGACACGCTCAAAAATACGAAAAGCGGTTTCTGTGGTCCTTTCCACTAGGGTCGTAATCGTCCTCGTCATCCTCGTCTTGGATGGTCTGCCCTCCGGTGTGGGCCCGGCGTGCTTGTACAGTACATCCCACAAGCTGTATGGGAGTTTCTGGCGCGGAAGGGTGGAATTTCTTGCGAAAATCTGCATTTGATAGAGGCGCGGATTCGGGACTTGGCTTGATCTTCGGATAATTCTGGGAATGGAGAGCATATTGAATCAGCTGGCGTTGTGAGTAGTGATTATGGGTGCGAGCGTTGAATAGGTTGTGAGACGTATTTGGGGAATAGTCTACAAAGAGGGGAGTAATATGGATAATGGATAGTTAAAGAAGAGCTTCTGCAGATTTTGGCGCTTAGGTCAGAAGCACAAGGGGCATACGGGCTGGAAATCTATTAACTCTAGAAGCTATTTTCCTATAATGGTTAGTTGTAGCAGGTGAGTGGCATGTAGCCGCCTGCTCGAGTAGATAATAGTGAGAATGGGTACCGTGAATCCTTAACCCCGATGGGTAGGCTGGTTCTAAGAAAGTAATACCATGGTAGGTACGTACTTATACTAGTAGTGTTTACTAGTTTAGACAGTACTACAGCGAGGTTCGTAAGCTCGCGGGTCGTAAGCGTGCAATTACCTGTATTTGTAATTGACGCCAAGAACAGGTCAACTTGCTTAATAATTCTCATTCCAAGGTCCCTCCTATTTCTGCAGACGAATCCTCGTCTTCTTTCGTTTCCTGGGAGATCTACAAACTATCGTACCTGAATCCTCACATATCTGTGATCTCAAAATGTTAGCACTTACCTCCTCAACGGGCAAGCTGGGCAGTGCAGTCCTTCGCTCACTCTTAGAGCACAAACTGGTTGACCCCCAAAACCTTATCCTCCTCACATCCTCTTCCATTGATGCTCCTTCTCTCGCCCCTTATAAATCTGCCGGGACCCAAGCCCGTTCCATCAACTACGAGTCCCCTACACCAGAGACGTTTGCCGGGGCTACGAGTATCCTCGTAGTCTCCACACCCCGCATATCTATGGATTTCAACAACGCCCCATTAGGCAGCGGACGAGAAAAACACCACATCGCAGTCATAAATGCTGCAGTTGCGGGAGGGGTCAAACATATTTTCTATACATCCCTCGCGTTCGGTCCTCATTCGGAGGCGGGCGTCATGCGTGCACATCTCCGCACTGAGGCCTATCTCTCTTCCCTTCGCGAGAAGGGGAAAGTAAGAGTTACAGTTTTGAGAGAGGGCTTGTATAATGAGAGTTGGCCTCTCTACCTGGGCTATTACGATCTGAAGAAAGATCGGGAGAGGGGAGAAATAGTGCTTGGCGGGGATGGGAAGATTTGTTGGACGAGTATTCCGGATTTGGGACTTGCTACAGCGTTAGTTATTTCGGATGACAAGGCAGGTGAGAAGTATGATGGGAAGACGATGTATTTGTCGAGTTCGCCCGATGGTGCGAAAACTTTGCAGGAGATCGCTGAATTGGTGGGAAAGGAGAGGGGAGCGGAATTGACAGTCAAGGTTGTGAGCAGAGAAGAGCATGTGAGGTATTATGTTGAACAGAAAGGAATGGAGGAGCCGTCTGTAGAGTGGTGGTCAAGTACTTATCCAGCGTTGGAGAAGGGGGAGTGTATCATTCATGATACGACTCTGACTGATCTGTTGAGTACGAAGGGCGTGAAGCCACAGAAAGTAGAGGAGACGGTTAAGGAAATGTTGGCTGCATAGAATAGACGACATTTGAGAACTTGAGTAACATAACCAGTCCGCAGAAATGCGTGAGGCAGCAGATGAAATAAAGCGGCATTACGAGTCATACCATAGAGTCGTGTTGAAATCTTGACGGCCTATTAGCCCAAAATCAATTACTTCCTTGTAAATCTTGAACATTGTTAGATCTTGTATTTCACTACAGCCCCAACTCTCACTTGAGGTTACTGGGTATTCAGTACTTGGGAAAATGCCCATGCGGAAATGAGTGAAGGGCAAGACAGTGCTTGATACAGGACATTACGGAAAATCGCGATCGACGCCTTCTGCTAGGTGTAGCCTCGCTTTCAATAAGCCCATCTAGAAAGTTTCAATATTGAATCTTGATTTGAGTAAAACCCCTTTGCATTTCGAGTGTGGGCACTGCTGAAATGGAATGGTTAAGGGAACCCTAGTGTGACGATACCAAGCTTCGTCCTCGCCTGGCTAATATGGAATATCGTGTGGCGTTTCATTTGACCCTGAGGCATATAAAAGAGTTCAAATCTGTATCTGATTTCATTTCTTGTAGACGAGCTTATTTGGGTATCAATATAATTTCAAACCGCGGACGACCGTCAACTCCAGATCTTCTATCATCAGTTGATATGTGTGTCAAAAAGACCAAACATTCGCTCCCATCTCCGACCTTCTCCAGCGTTGGCTTTCGATGGATCGTCCTCGGGCACTTTAACACCATATTGTCTGATACAACAAGTAAACGGCTTATTCCTCGGGACAAGTTCTGACTCGTCATTTTGATTCGACTTGGGAAGAATTATTTCGTGGGGCAGTTCATCTTCAGCGTCGCTGTCGTCTGCATCTGGCTGGTCACCCGCCCTGGGTCTTCGTAATGATTCTGAGGTTGAACTTTGGAAAGATGATGGGGGCAGATCTGCCTTCTTCGCTAATTGGAGCTTCGCAGACTTCTGTTCCTCTAGGTCACCCCATAATTTGAAAAGCTGCTCCCGGAGAGCGTTTAGAAGTTGTCGGTCTCCTCGAAGACTGCTCTGCATTAGAAATAAAACGAGGAAGAGCCAACAGGACACTCACCTAGTGGCATCTTCATCTAAACCTAGCAGATATTGCGCAGAGAAATTATCGACTATTAGCCATATTCGATCCTTGCAGTGTGTTATACTAGCATCCTCCACCTGCAAAGCAAACCTCCATTCCCAAGCATTCTTAGCGAACCCTCTCCCACTTTTGAAGATGCGCCGTTCTTCCTCAAGATCTGTATCCTCGCCGCCGCTGTAGTCTGATAGGATGTCATACTCGGAAGCACGGTGCCCTACAGTAAAGTCCTCGAGGTTATCCGGAAAATAATCGACGACTCGGACATTAGCTTTATAGTTGCAGATTGTAAATGGAGAGGCGTATTCTCGGCCATTATCACCTATCATAAGTTTTCGAGGCTTCAAAATCTCAGCAAACGATACAATTGGTTGGTCCGGATGAGCGCATGTTACTGACTACTGCGTAAGTGAATATTCGATGAGCATAAAGAGGACTCACTGTTTTCATTCAGCCCTAACTTCTTCCCAAGCCTTGCATCAATTGCTGCTGCTTTCTGCTCTGCCGCTGCCCGCCTTTCCTTCCGGCGTTTCTTCGAATTCATTGCATCACCACCTGGCGCTTTCCGTTTATCCCCCGATGCATCTTCACTAAGGATCGCCTTCTTCTGCGTTTTGAATTTTTGCCACCACGCATGTTTACGAGCCACTGCTTCTTCCCATCTAGGATCATTCTGCTCATCCTCTGCTGACCATTTGATAACCTCCACCTGAACCTTGCCTTCGAAGCGGTCGCGGTCTCCACGTAGCTTGCCTTCAAGATAACCACTGGTATCTTTAATTTGCACGTTGCGAAGCAAAACCCAGTGGTTTTCCTTAACTTTCTCCCGGAAAAACTCGGCATTCTCATCGAACACTGTGAGTTGAATAGATAGCTTGCCGTAAGGGCCTGGCCATGCCTGATCAGTTTCGGAGCGGGGCTTCCGCTTGACATACCTATACTCGTCTTCATCGCGGTCGTTGGGTGGTGGATTTTCGCCCCAAGCGTAATTATAGAACTTATTATTGGGTGTATAGTCTGACATGTAGACTGTTATCCTTTCCGAGTTATTGTCATAGACTTTTATGACCTCGCCCAAGATGTTGTAGAAGCAGTCCGGTTTCAAATCTTTCATGAGGCTGAATTTGTCTTTCACGGTCGATGCTTGAGCGGCCTTCACTTGGAATTCGGTATCAGAAGGTAGATCTAGGTCACCGACATGCTTATTCGCCGATATGACATATTTTGTCTCCGTAACGTTAGGACGCTTAGTTTTCGACGGTGATGCTGATGACCAAGGGGCATCCAGAGCCAGGGAGAGGTCACGTGGCACCCTCGAATGTTGGAGGATGTGAAATTCCGAAACTTTGTTAGCTAGAAGCGTTATGGCCCCACCGTACATTTGAACCTGTCGAATAGTAAGACAAAAAATCCCCCTAGGATATTGTAGAATAACTAACTTTAGCATTGCGAACTAGAACTACGTCAGACGGACCAAATATGCTGGGCAAGTGTTTCAAGGGCCAGAAAATGTTAATCTTCATTCCAAATGCTTCAAACTTGACAGAGAGGTCTATTATTTCCAACGTGCATTTGTAGTCTAGTAATCGTTAGATAAATTAATGTTTAATGAGTCAAGAACTTACCTGTACCCCTGGTTTGAATGGGCGATTGGTAGTCTTTAAGAAAGCCAATAACACCCACAAAAGTGCCCTTCTTGACCTGATCATTTGGCATATCCTTGATTTCTCGAATACTTTTAAATCCAGGGGGTAGGGGAAGTGGTAGTTCAGATTGACCAGACGTACAGTCTTGGTCTTGGTTGCTATCCATCTTGGCGGTGCATTTTATTCTGTAGTGGCATGGAAAATGTTGGTGACGTGTACCTAGGAGACTTTGATGGGTGGATCTGGAGGATAGCAGCTGCCTATCTATCACAGGCATGTAGCATATTGCTTCAATTAGAGGGAGATCTGGGTGGATGGTTGGCAACCCTTCCTAGATATATTATTCAAAATCGACGCGTACGAGCAGCTTGACGCGTCGGTTACGTCAGCAGGCACGTGAATCACGGCTAAGGCTGAGGGGAACAAACTTTAGCACTCTTAAGCGAGATCACGTGCTGTCTAATGCTGAAAGCGCCTCAGAGCTTCCTCAAAGTTCATATTCAATCCCACTTCTTTCTCCCACAACCACCCCCCCTCAACACCACGAGCTGGATTCGATCCCATCATATCGATCAGTCCATAGCAACAGCAACATTTCAGATCAACAGCAACAAAACCACCCATTCTGACATCGCAACCATGGCGGATCGTTACATCCCGGAACATCGTCGGACTCAGTTCAAGGCCAAGAACACCTTCAAGCCTGAAGAGTTGAGACGCCGTCGCGAGGAGCAGCAAGTCGAGATTCGCAAGGCCAAGAGAGAAGAGAATCTAGCAAAGAGAAGAGGCATCACTGGTGCGGATGGTTCTCGACCTGGCGCTGCTCTAGGCGCAGAGCCGGACAGTGATGACGATACCGCGCCCACCGAGAGTCAGGTGAGTAGAGTCGATCGCACCTCTCGTTGTTCTTTACATACAGGCCAATCCAAAGCATTCCGACCTAGAAAATGTTTTATCAATAGCACGAACGAGTTTCTATCCAGTGATTTGTTTACTCTGTGCTTTGTTTACTCTGCCTGGTGGGGTACTGCCTAGCGAAGTTTTTCGCTTGCGCAGACTGACCGCCGTTGACAGCTCCACTATGAGGAGCGCCCAGATGAGATGCACAAGCATCTGTTCGGCGCGGCGCCTCTCCTCTGTTTCTGTAGATGCTTATGCTAACTTTATGCCTACCCATGTAGTTGAACGAAGACCTCCCACAAATGGTGGCAGGTGTTTTCTCGGACCAAATCGATCTCCAAATCCAAGCTACCACGAAATTCCGAAAGCTACTTTCTAAAGAACGAAACCCCCCTATTGAAGAAGTAATCAAGACTGGAGTCGTTTCTCGTTTTGTTATTTTCCTCCGCTCCCCTCACACTCTCGTCCAATTTGAAGCCGCATGGGCCCTTACAAATATTGCTTCCGGATCCGCACAACAAACACAAGTTGTCATTGAGGCCGGTGCCGTACCGATATTTGTTGAGTTACTGGGCAGCCATGAACCCGATGTTAGGGAGCAGGCTGTTTGGGCTTTGGGAAATATTGCTGGCGATAGTCCATCATGCCGGGATTACGTTTTGAGCTGTGGTGCTCTCAAGCCACTTTTGAACCTTCTAGGTGATAGCCGCAAGCTGAGCATGCTCCGCAATGCAACATGGACCCTCAGTAACTTTTGCCGCGGCAAGACCCCGCAACCCGATTGGAATACCGTAAGAACACAACCCCTCTTAAATTGATGACGACAAGCTCACACAGTCAGCAGATCTTGCCTGCCCTACCAGTTTTGGCAAAGCTCGTCTACTCCTTGGATGATGAAGTCTTGATCGATGCTTGCTGGGCAATCTCCTATCTTTCTGATGGAGCTAATGATAAGATCCAAGCTGTTATTGAAGCCGGAATTCCCCGTCGTCTTGTAGAATTGCTCATGCATGCATCTACATCCGTCCAAACCCCGGCCCTTCGCTCCGTTGGCAACATTGTCACAGGTGATGATGTTCAAACCCAAGTCATCATCAACTGCGGTGCCCTCCCTGCCCTGTTATCCCTTCTAAGCTCTGGCAAGGATGGTATCCGCAAGGAGGCTTGCTGGACCATCTCCAATATCACCGCTGGAAACTCTACTCAGATCCAAGCTGTCATCGACGCCAATATTATCCCACCTTTGATCCATCTTCTCTCCAACGGTGACTTGAAGACCCGGAAAGAAGCCTGCTGGGCCATTTCAAACGCTACTTCTGGTGGTCTTCAAAAGCCTGACCAAATCCGCTATCTGGTTAACCAGGGCTGCATCAAGCCATTGTGTGATCTTCTTGCCTGCCCCGATAACAAGATTATTCAGGTTGCACTTGATGGTCTGGAGAATATTTTGAAGGTCGGAGAGATGGACAAGGATGCCGCTGGTGAAGGCCAGGAGAGCATCAATCGATATGCTCTGTTTATCGAGGAGTGCCAAGGGATGGAGAAGATTCACGAGTGCCAGACCAATGCCAACGAGGAGATCTACATGAAGGCGTACAACATGATCGAGAAGTACTTCTCTGATGAAGAAGAGGCCGAAGATAATCTTCAGGCAGCCGCCGGCGGAGAAGATGGCCGATTTGGTTTTGGCAAAAATCCCGCACCCGGCGGTGCTGGTTTTAATTTTGCCAGCGCTAATGGTGGCGATTCCATGGATATGTAGATCGCCATAGAGCGTCGACATTTCGTTTTACCTATTTCGAGCTTCCACCCTTGGCCCCCGCACCACATACACCATTCTAATTCATATTAACGAGTACATTACCCTGGATTCAGCAACGCCACTAAACACGACTACACGCACCCTCCCAGCACCCGGCACCTCCCCTGCAAAAAGCCACTTTCCTATTTCTGATCCTGAATGTGACCGACTAGCGAAAGATTCACCGTCATGTATTTTCCTTTTATTGTCACCCCGGCACATTAACAGGAGGCGTTACTGTCTTTTTTGCTACTTGGCTTCTTTATATGCGTGGGATATGGTAGCTTGAAAGCTCCTGATCTCTGGTTGGAAGATAAATGAGTTTATGGAGGGGCTTACCTGGTATGAGCATGGTAGCTTGAAAGCTCCTGCTCCGTGTGGTTGATGCGAATGCTGGTGCGCACGAGTGGTGGGGAGGGATACTAAGCACATAAAATAACCATGTGAATAGATACGCCTATCTCCAATGTCAATGAAAAAGATCATTAATCAATCCTGTGCTATTTTTGTTATCTGTGGTGATTTATTCTCGCCTACCTAGGTAAGCTGGAATGAAGCCAGAAGGCATTATCCCCCAACTAATGCGGAAAGCTAAAAGAGAACGGGAGCTTGTCTTGCTAGGGCGGGTCTTCTAGCGGGTTGACAATAACTCCCAACCTAAACGCAAAAGGAAAGTGAGTTGCCCTAATGTTACTCAAGCATATCTATTCCAAAAAGTGGATTGATGCTAATGTTGAGTTGCAACCTAATATCTGCATTGTTCAAGAGAACAATGATATATGTGCAATACCAAGCATATCTATCGATGGAGGGATTATCGATAATTACAGCGCTGAAGTTACTCTAAGTTCCCAGTATGACTTTAGGGTAATAATTACTTCTTGCTTGGGAAGTCTTTCGTTAGTTACGGCGCTCTAGCTACGCTTGCCTAGCAGTCCGGTCTTGGCTGCAGCACCAAGTGGTGCGAATGCCTTCCAAAATTCTTGTTTTGCTGGTATCAATGCATGTGATTGATAACGTTATTTTTGTTCATAGTGTGATGTTGAAGCCCCCTGCATCTACCCATTATATTATTTTATTATACTTTTAATTAATTTACGATGATCGCTGCATCATCCTTTCATAATGGATGAAAGGACCCTGCTATTAACCTCGGATTTCCCCAAGGTATATACTGTTGGAGGCTGGGATGAAGTTTGCCATAGCAGAGACGAGAAGAAATGGTCAGACTGTAAGAGAAAAGGAGAAACTGGAAAATAAACTGCGACGGATGCTACACAACACATCTATTTGACTCGATAATCTTTATAATTTACGAAGTAGAAACCTTTTCGGCCTCCTTGTCGCCTTCGTCATCTTTATACATCCCCAAATATGTCGCCTTTAATCTACTCATCAAATGCTCATCTGCTGTCATCGCCTTCACACCACTGCCATTGACATTTTCTCCGCCTAGTGCCAACACCCTAACCATCTCGCTCGGCACCGGCTCTAATATTGTTGAGCTGATCGGATGACCGAAGTATGCAATACTATACCGATCCTCTCCTCCATCCTTCCCACCCTTCGGGAACACAACTCTATGAACAGTACTCTTCAGCAAGTTGTTGGTCCAGTGCGACAATAAGTCTCCGATATTTACTAGAATAGGTGGGCTTGGATCATTCTCTGTTCCAGGTGGGTTAACAGGTACCGGCGTCCATGCGGCCGTTGGACCGTAGTTCTTTTCTGCCGTGCGTGTCTCCGGCGGGATTATTTCCAGACCTGGTTGGCCTGGTCGTTGGAATAGCAATGTGATTGACCCGTAGTCGGAATGTGCTCCAGCGCGAATATCAACAGATGGCTGATAATCACTTCCCGAGGAGATCTGGGGGTAGTGGAGGAGTCGGAGGGTACAGCCACTGGGCCCTCCTCCGCGATGCCTCGAGGCAAACCAGTCTGAGCCACCAGCTTCCTCATCAATCTGTCATGTGGTTTCGTCAGCAAATATGTTCTGACTTGGCAAGAGAAGCGCCGGTGATATTACCTTCAGCCCGATTGCGAACAGCTTCAATAACTTCAACATCATCGTATGACAATATTTCTGAAACTGATTAAGATTTGATTCGTTGGCCCGAAAACAAGGTGGAAGAGGTTGTTGAGCTTTGCCCTCAACAAACTCCCCGAAATTCATTGCTCTGAAACCCTTAGCTAAATTTGCTAATTAGGTAGCTGGTTGTCTTACTCTTTGAAGTCTCCGACCTATACATATTCATCAGCGTTGAATAACATGTTTAGGCTTAGCAAGGAGTAAAGTACCCTTTGATTCTTTGCGTCTAATGTCTCGGTATGCATCCCCGACCAGCCTCTATTCTTCAGGACTATTAGCAAAGAGAAGTCTGGATAGTTCCCACACTAGTGACACAAACATTTTCAGTGATCTTGCATGACGCTTTTTCGTCGGCGGGCGAAGAGAAGAACGTTCGGGACTATAATCGGCCATTAGCTATGGTACAATATTGATATATCCATGCATATCATACCAAATCAAACATATTTTCAATTGCTTCGATAGGTATATCCTTTCCTTGGTTCCTCACGTAAACGAACCCATATCGTGCCGCGGCATCGACAAGCTTCTCCGCAACTTCGGATTCCTGGGCTGCTCCCGATATGTCTATATCAATGATCGGGATTTGGCCAATACCGTTCTTTTCACTCTGAGCGGCCATTAGATTATCCCTAAACAAAAAGCCCAGACTTGGACTTCTTATATTGTTCGTGGATGGAAAGGGGAGAGCGAGGAGGAGGGGTTGATTGTTGTCAGCACGATAAGCTTATCTATTACTGTAGTCACGTGTACCATCACAGCTAGTTCTAAATCCTTGTGGCACCCGCCCGGGTGCGCCACGGCGCTAGTCCCTATCGGGGGCTATACTTGTCCCTCGTACCTGGCGCTATATTTCTTGTTGATCTGGACCGTTAAGCTTTCGCTGGAGCTTCAATCCGCAACAACGAGGCTTCGATCTACAACAACTCTCCGAATTCCAATTGACTGTATACCGATCGAGCCGCGGGCTGCCTCATATTATCACCTCCGAACAGTCCCCCCTCTTCTTACCATCTCCTCTCACTTAGATCAGCTCTCCTTCGCACCCGCTGCGAATCCCACCAGTCCCTCATACCACAAAACACGACAGCCTCCCCGTCCTGTTCCCCCACCGCAACTTCCCCCCTCTTTTCCCCCCACCGCCACGCGAAATAAAATATACTGCTCTCCTCTGGTGGTTGAGAAGGAGTCCCGCCTTTTCCACCGCGCGCTCTACCGCGACCCTGTTTCGAATTGGAAAGAGCGTTAGAATAACACAGAATCTCTCTTGAGCCTCGCTCACATCCCGCAAACATGGCTCGTAAGTCACCTTCACCACTTTTCTTTCTCACCCCTCACTACCATCGTCTTGACCTCACATTCCCTACCCTTTACCGTGCTACAAAAAAAGCTATAATACTCTACTATGGAGGACACTGGCGGCGATCTCACGCCGGAGCGATCTCTGGACGATGAGGCCACCATGGAGCTGCCCCCAGGATCCTGGCAATACCTCCAGAATCTTGCTTCCTTTGGACTTCCGGTCATGGACTACTTTGGCGATGTCTACTATAGCACTGCCAACGATTGCCCCATCCCAGAGCTGCCGCTCGGAGTCCAGCAATACCTCCAGGGTCCCGCTTTCTTCGGTTTTCCCGTCACGCACTATTTTGGGAATACCTACTATAGTGGCAACGACAGGATCGCTATCCTTCCCAATGCAACAGTAGCAACTTTTTACCCGGCTGCAGCCCATGATACTGCGAATGCGACGGAAAATGCTAACGATAATTGTACAGCTCCATTCGAAGGCAAGGCCTACACATCACAGGATCTGTCGTAAGTATCCACTACCCTACTGGTAGCTACTCTCCCTGCTAACCATATACCACTAGCTCCATGGGATTTCCTGAGTTGGAAAATGCTCACATCGGCGTCGAGGCCACGAGCTACCTGCAAAACATGATCGACAAGCCACCTGCACACGAGCCCTTGTTGGCGGCCTTAGGGGGCGATCCAATGACCTTCAAACAGCATATCGAAGATGAATTGGACTTATGGAAGCAGCATAACATGACACCAATATTTGTATTCGACGGACAAGCAAGTGTTGGAAAGGATGAAATAGCTTTGGCCAAGGCTAAGGCTGCTCTGGTTCAGACACAGCGCGCGTGGGAACTTTACGGAAACAATCATCCTGATGAAGCAGTCAAGGCCTTTGGGGCATCTGGTAAAATATGGATGATCGCCTGGCAAAATTTACCCGGCTAACATCAATAGGTGCTGTACGCCCCCAAGACCTATACAGGATCCTTCAAGAGGTTCTTGCGGAACGAGGCTTGGATTTTGTTATTGCTCCCTTCAGCGCTTGTTCTCAGGTAAGCTTTCAGTAGAGTTGACCAGAAGATTAGTTAACGTCCATTAGCTTGCGTACCTCGAGTCACTAGAAACACAGTACATCGATGGTATTATGGGATCTCAAGAGCTGCTCCTGTACGACATTTACGACTGTGTCATACTGCCTCCTTCAGCCTCTGACTGGGAGAACCAGAAGTTCACTGGGATCTCCAAATCAGCCATCACCAAAAAGCTGAACGTCACGCCTGAGACGCTGTCTGATGCCCTTCTGATGATTGGTACATCGTTCCTCCCTGCCTTCCCTCCCCTCCAAGACCGTGAAATCATCACTCAACAACCATTTACTATTAAAGATGCTGCCAACCTCCTGAGAACGTCTGAGAAGTCCGTCACCACTACTTGCGCTGCTTTCAATGACATCCTTCAACTCCGGGACCCCAATTGGCTTGACAAGTTCCGGAAAGCAAAGATGGGCGTCAAGCATTGTGTAGCCGTACAAGAAGATGGGATTATCCGTATCAGGGATTTCGACCATCTCACCTCCGATAACGTTGAATACCTTGGCCTTCAATTGCCGCCCGAATTATACCACTACCTCTCCAAAGCTTTGATTGGACCTAGAGTCATGAATAGCCTGATCTCCCTCAAAGCTTTGGTGTTGCCATCCCTCGATGGCACTATTTCGGATGAGTACCGCCGTCTGGTGACCCGTTCGCTCGTTCCGTTGAAGGAAACTGCAGCCGCCTTGGTTGTCTCCAGAATTCACCGAGCCTTCCTACACAAGGATATTATACTAAAGTTCTGGTTCGATGACAGCTTGAAAGAAACCCTGATACCTCGCAACCTTCAACCGCAAACAAACCAACAGGCAGATACTTGGGGTGTGAAGGATGCAGATATCAAAGCGCTCGAGGCTGCCGTAGGATCTTCACCCGGAACGCTTTCATTTGCTGTGCTTTCACTCCAGCAGAAAGACTTTCCCCCCAAAACTATCTCCAAGGATAAAGTTGCCGATCTCAACTCCAAGTCAGAAATTTTGTCCAATGTCCTATGGCGCCTTCTCCATCTTCGAGGCTACGTCAACGATAAGCACGAATTAACAAGCTGGGGCAGGGCCCTTGGCACTGCGCTGAAGTCTGTCAATTCCGCGACGAAAGCTCACAAAGATATTCATCACGTTGAAGAGGCCGCATTTCTGGCCTTTGAACTCCTTCGGCTTGACAATCTCAACTCCCGAAACCGCCATCCTGAGCTAATTGGCGGGGCCTTGCGAGGGTCCGAGGAGGACAAAGAAAGCTGCATGCTTATTGGACGAGCATCATGCCTTCTCAAGCTTCGGCATCGCAATGTTGGTTATACGGGGCCCCTGAGCAAAAACCTACTCGCGTTCCATTCAATCATTAAAGCTGTGAGAGAAACCGATCGAGATCTGGTTGAAGCTGCAGCCGCGTCGATGTTCTTGAACAGCCAAGCCATCCGTGCCCGGGATGATTATGGAGAGCTGGGTCGAAGGTATGTGATCTACAAGTCATGCTCGTACTAAACGCTAACCCCGTCTAGTCTTCCATTTTCAGCGGATGTTGATATCGCGCTTGGAATCGCTGTGAAAACCTATCTGGATGATTTTGTCAAACTCGACCTCTCACCAGAGGAGAGAAATGCCGACAAAGCTAAATATTCTGAAAAGTTCCTGCCTCATGGTGTGGACTTTGCAGAAGATCTAGAGGTCGCATTCCGCTTCTTTGATGCCCTCTATGAAGGAGTCAAAACATTGGGCGATGAAATTGGCGAGGCAGATAGGAAAGCATGGGATGATGCCAGCGCCTATTTGGCCCTGAGAAGATAGGTGATATGAAGGGTTGGGCGGCACCGGTTTAGCTGTCTATACTGCATTGTTCTCCTATCCTCTGTATCTGTTTATGAACCAACTTTGTCTGCGGAGGATTTGGCCGCAGTGTTATGGATCGCATCTGCTAAGCATGCTCAAACACGTTTTAAGCTAATAGGCAGTAGAGTAGGGGAAACAGTACCTACTTATTAGTTTACTAGAAAAAATGCATGTCGTCAACCTATTTGGTATCGTGTGGCCTTTATTTTGGCTGCTATTATACAATGGCCTTTTACTTGGCTGCTATTATACAATTGTTCAGTGACTCGGAGCATTGTTCTAATGCCGGGGAGCGAGAGATGAACCAACCAGGGTTGCCATCATCCTCCCCTTTCTGTCAAATACTGTTGCTCCGGCAGCTCGGGCATTACTCCTGTTTTTCTTCGCTCTTGGGAGCATCCGTTTGTTCACCTTCCACTACCTTGGCTTCAGCTTCCGTTGCCTTAGTTTCAGCTTCCGTTGCCTTTGCTTCACCCTCCATTGCCTTTGCTTCACCCTCCGTTGCCTTCGCTTCACCCTCTGTTGCCTTTGCTTCGCCCTCTGTTGCCTTGGCTTCACCCATACTTACGTCCTCCTCCGTTATCTCAGTTTTCGCTATCTGGCCATACTTCCCGGTCTCCCACGCCTCGAGTAACCCACCAATCTTCGGGCCCCATACATCCTCCCCTTTCTGTAGATCATCGTACTCAAATACATTGTCTTTACCCACCTCAAACTCTCCTTGTCTTGTGCGCTCCAGTTCAGCCATCATGGCGGCGGAGCCCACCGCAGCGCCAAGATCGTGACATAGGGAGCGGACGTAGAAGCCGGATGTTACGGTCATGCGGATGCGTGCTGCAGGTGGTCCTTTAGATTCGTTCTCGGCTTGTGGAGTGGGCTCTGTTGCGGCCGGTACTTGCTCGGGGGAGGAGGATTCATGGACAGCTTCGGGTTGAGGTTCAGTCTCGGCAGCTTCTGGTAGAGGAGTTGAAGATGCAGGATCCAGGGCTCCAGACATAGTAGCTTGTTGTTCCTCAGTCGATTTCTGCTGTTTAGAAGCCGGCCGCTCAACAACAAGCTCATCCTGACTCTCACTCAGCTTCCTTTTCTCGGCCTTCTTAGGTTTGCCTCCAGCAGGCACGACATTCTCCTGCTCCCACAGCATATCCGCGAGTTTAACCTCCGCATGACCGGCGGTCTCCGTCGGGGCTTTATGATTATGTGTGCCTCCCTCCATCCACTCCAACAATTCCAATTCCAAAACGTCAACCGGTCTACGTTCGATTTCTCGCGGAATTGGCTTCCCCTCCCTGGCATACTCATAGAGCGGTTTCCCATTCATCTTCAACGCACTATATAGCGGTGGCAATTGCATGAATTTCCCCCTAAACTGCCCTAGCGCTTTCTCCACCTTCTCCTGTGTGAGATGCTCATAAGGCGCGCGGCGTAAAACCCTGCCAACCCGATCATACGTATCTGTGCTTGCGCCGAATAAGATCACGGCTTCGTATGTCTTCGTGCATAATAAGAAGTCTTGCAGGGATTTTGTGCCTTTCCCTATGCCGGTTATGAGGACGCCTGTTGCGAGGGGATCGAGGGTGCCGCCATGGCCAATCTTTACTCGTATTTCTTTGTTGCGCCGTCTTTTATTTTGGTTAGCAGAGACGCGCTCCCGCTGGGCAGCTTCGAAGGAGAGGTAGGGCTCGAAGAGTTTGGAGTGCTGGAAGTGCTTTTGGAGGTCGCGGATGACTTGAGCAGAGCTGAGGCCACAGGGCTTATTGATTGCTAGAACGATTAGTTTAGTTAATTAGGAATAAGGGGGAAGCTATGTACCAAAGACACCTTCTACCATCTTTCCCATGTTCACGCTTCTCCAGATAAATTTCATAATATCAATGACCGGCGTGTTCGCTCGAAGCAAGCATCTTAGGTTGAGTTTTTGCCAAACCGAAGTTTTGCCAAAGGCGGCGAAGCATGCGGCCGCATTTCGGTTGCCGCCCTAAGAAAGCTTAACCAGACTCGTATCAAGCACTGGATTTCCCTTCCCAATCCCACAGACAGAAGCTGCTCCATTTCCATTTATAAATCTAGTATTACTATTACAACAAACAGTAAGAACTATAATTCCAATACTTTCTTTATCTAAGTTTTAATTAAGCATCAAGCCGCCAGCAAGCATTGGGCCATCGGACAAGGCTACGTACTGCCTGAGGCCCTGATCGCCAGCCAACACCGCCCATCTGGAGATCAGACGCGTTGCCGAATTGCCATTCCGTCCTAACTTATCATAACTCACGTCGTCTGAAAATCAAGTTATTCATAACCATAATACTAATAGATAACGGCCTGTTTCTACAGCCACAATAACAACGACCCTCTTCCTCAATGACCGCCGTAATTCCTTCTGGGCAAAGGAAAGGAAAGGAAAACCGCCATCACCATTTACGCTTATAATGCCTCCTCGGACTCGAGGCGGTACGGCCTCGGAGCCCAGCACGCCCCAGCCCAATCCTCAAAGATCGAGGCCGGCCTACGTACCCATTCAGTCCGTCTTGAAGACTATCGACCCGGAGGATGACTGGCCTGAATTTGACGCTACTAATGCTGAGATATGGACTCTCGATGGGACGGAATGCGTTGATCTCCTTGAATCCAACCTTCGCGGACCGTTCCAAATCGTTGGCACCTTGCAGGTGGATAAAAACCAATCTCAATTCCGTAAGCCTCACAACAAACACATGTTATAGGGCTATGTACTTATTATTCACAGTTTCTAAGGGATCTTTGAGGAAGCCCCAAGATTTTGAGTCGCCCATTACGGCCTATGCTATTGATGCCACCCCAGATGCAGAGATCTGGGTTGGTACGGCATGTGGTTGGATCAGAATGCATCCCTCACCGCAATATCTTCCTATATTTGCAAAAATGACCGAGGCTGTCGAGATCATGTATAGATGTCTTGACATTGAAGAGGATATGAAGGATGCTAGGCGTATCCTAAAAGTTGATGGTCTTCCATCCGAGGTACACCGCCCCCGTGAAACCTTTACCTCCCTCCGTCCCTACTAACAACTCATAGTACGCGTTCCAAGATGGAACGGGCCTGACAGAGGAATCTACCGTTGGACTCTTTAACTTCCATGCAAAATTCATCTTGGCACACATGCATATCCTCCCAGATATGAGAAAGTCGAAACTTTTTATGTGGTTGAAGCAAAGATTTCCCGTATGTATTCAATTTTGAGCTCAATCGATCTTAGCTGACATCTCAGGATATCCTTCGCTCCGTAGTTGAGCAGACGAAGTCCCACGTTAACCGACAAAAATTGCAAACTATGCAGCAGGTCCTAGCTATACGACAACCACCACCCCCGCGTGAGCCATCACCATCACCATCGTCACCACCTACTCCAGAGTCAGAAGCTTCGCCTGAAAGAACCATCCTCTCATCGCATTCTCCTAAGCCGTCCAAAATTACCATCGCAATGCGGCCCGGCACCGAAAATGAACCTTTTAGAATTCCTCCGACCCAGATGATGCTTGAACATATCTCGTCACAAGATCCCGCCCGCTCCAACCTTACAGCGCCAGGTCTCTCTAACGCAATGTATCAAGATTTCAGCATCTGGTATCCACGGCTCGCAGCTGCCATCGTTCGCTTACATGCGCCCGCAGTCCTAGAGCAACTCCCGAAGGCGTGGAAGAAAACAAGACTTGCTGAATCGTTACAGGAGATGGCCAAATTATTAACTCCTGCAAGGCGTGCCAAAGAATTAGCAGCTGGTAAAACAAGAGTCCAGCGTCCCGCCCGCTCATCTATGAGCTGCAATGCTAAGGCTATCTCCGATGATGAGTGGCTACTCGAGGCCGCAGAATATCAAACTATTCTCCGCAGAAATAAGAAATCCAAGGCAAAACCAACTGCCAGTAGCGGCATGGAGGTCGGACGAGCTCCCACCGATAGAAATGATATGGATAATGGTAGCAAATATGGAGAGAGCGCGGCCGAAGTAGAGCAGAACGCAAGTTCAAGAGCCGAGAGCAAAGCTACGTTTCACGCCTTTATGGAAAGCATCACCTCACGATCGCGCACGACAACCCCAGATATCTCCTACGTGAAAAAGTTACCGCTGAAAACACCCCATTCCCAAAAGGCCCTCCCACCAACCTTGGAAGCCAAACCCAGCGGGAAAGTCACAAAACTCAAACCAAAAACTATCAAACGGCGCAGTGACGATTTGGACGACACCCCTCCCCACAAGCGGTCCCGACAACTATATTCCCCGACCCCAGACTCCGATATCGAAATGCCACCCCCCTCAATATCCTCAACACCTGAACGGCCCTCTACATCTGAGTCGGAATCTGCCTCCGAAACCAAGGGATCTGAAGAGATCGATCCAGACTCGCCCGTCTTCGTCCCCAAAGAACTCAACATGGCACGCGGCCCACTCGGCAGTCTCCGCTGCACAAACCCGTCTTGCTTCTTCCTAGAGCGTCAGCCGAATTCGAAAGAAGGACGAGAGCGCATGCTGAACCACTTCATCGACCATGAGAAGGAGGATCCGACTGTGGTGCTTGCGAGACGGGAGGCGGAGTTGAACCACAGGCCGGTTTCTTACCTCATGCAGAAGTTGATGGAGAGGGGAGAACAGGCCGATACCAAAGGAAGCATTATCCCACTGCCGATTGTTAGGAGCGGTGTTTGACTTTGATAGTCATTGAATGATGAAATTCAGGGCCCGGAGTTATAGATATAAGGGATGGGTAACGTGATTTGGATGGCGTTTTGAGGTAGCGGCGGGACGGCGGGATGGTGGGATACGTAAATATTTTACTTTTGACAGGTTGCATGCATGGATTAGTAGCTAGCTGCATGGATAGAACTATTTTGATACCCGTACTTAACACCCCATCGTACTCCTTGTGAACTAGAAAACTAGATTCATTATTTCATGAAATAAAATATAACCTTTATTTAAGGATTACATCACTCGTTCATTAAATCACGTACAAGGAAGCCATTTCCAATACCACAGGACAGAACAACCCCGTCTACTATTCCCTCCTTATCCTTCCTTTAGCAAGCTACGTTTCGTTTCGTAGTAATCTCCCTTATTGAACTTAATAGTAATAGACTTCACAATTATTAGTTCAACGCTAATTTTTAGTTACGCTGTATTTATATTAGTTTATGAAGTGAGATAGGTGGTCAGTTAGTAGCTGGGCAAAGAACGGAATAGAGGGCCAGGCAGTGTAGTATAATACTGTACCACCAGCAGACGGACAAGAGGAATAGGATAGCCCAGTTAACAAACTATTTGTGTCTTCGATTTTGTTCACCTCTACGGATGGTATTTATTCAGCGGGTAGGGTTTATTTAGTCCTGCTGTACCATGTGATTCATTGGCTGGCAGCATACATACAGCAATCGCGTTCTCCAAGCCTTGACCGATTAAGTGAGTAAATGATTGTAATTCATTAAGTATTCAATAGGTAATTCGAACTCATTGAGTGAGTTGAGTAGGATTTATGATTTTCCACGAGTGACTTTGATTCAATGAGTGATTCCATAGCCATACATACGTAAAATGATCCCGACCATCAACACCCCTTAGACCCTTTCGCCCGTTACTTTCTCCAGCTCTCCCCGTTCAGCAGGCTAATTCAAACAACAAAGAGAAAGTGACCCACGCGACATCATCCCATCTCACGATAATCTAACATTAATCCGCCAGACCTCGTAGTATCCAAAATTCGGGATGATGAGCAGACCAGAGCATCTCCTGAAGGAAAACGGCCGCCGTCTTATACAACGAATGCCGCCAACAAATAAAATTCAAACAGTCAAAACAACACATGGATTAGTAACACCAACAACAAACTAACAAAGAAGATTATGGAAATGGAAGGCTAGGTTTGATTCAGGGGCGTGATGAGCTTGGTATCTCGACCGAGGACCCGGAAAAATAGGTATTGAGGTGAACAGAGAAGCATTTGCGTTGCCCGGTTGGTGGGTTGACAGAAACAGACAGGGGTCCATCGTCCGCATATCCTTCACTTTGGTTCGTTTGCCTTAGCATTACCTCCGCTTCTTCGTATTCATGGGTATATGGTTCGTTGGTTTCTTTAGACCTCAAGTTCGTATGGGGGTGGGTTCGAGTAATAGTAGTAGTGGTCGACGTAAGGAAAATGCAGTTTCGTTGTCGTTGACGAATGGCTGATGGTATGGTTCGTTCGCAAATGTGGTATCGATCGTAGGTAGAACGCAGTAAAATGGAAGGCTGACTTTGGACTTCATGGAACGCAACGGAAACGCCTGAAATGCATGTGGTATTTGATATATGACGTTGGATGGGATCGATTGACCGAATGATGAATTTGGAATGTGCCCGCTTGCGTGCCTCGTATGAATGACATACTTCATTATGATAATAGGAAACTCGTGCTTTGCTTCGTTTGCTTGCTTTCTGCTTCCTTTTCGCCCTTTCTTCACTTGGCTCAAAATAAGAATATAACCAAATTCCGCAAATCAAATTAAACATTCCATTTTAAGAACTTAGAGTTGGGGCATAAGAGTATGTTACTGTGTAGCAGCCACACACCAATGCCTGTGGAATACCCACGCGCTCTTCTGGCACTCTTTGCTACAGTACTTCGTTCTTCTGCACCGCCGGCACTTAGCGAATTGGCGTGTGTATTCCTCCCACTTGCCACATTGATAATAGGCACATTGTCTGATCCCGCCCCGACTATCATCCTTGCGGCATAGATTCCGCATCACAACTCCAGCCCAGTATTGCATATCCTGGCTATGATGCCTCACAGTGAATTTCTCCACGAGAGGGAAGATGTTAAAGTCGTCTGGAAGGAGGTATTCCTCCTCTTCGGAGTCGCAGGCGGAGTGGGAGGATGTCGGTGACGAGGACGATGAGGAGAAGGCTTGGCTTTCGCTGCCGTCGAGGAAGTTCAATTCAGAACCGATCTTCAGTTTCGGAACGAGATGTGACCGCTGGAAGTAAGAACGCAAGTTGCAGTATTTGGAAACATATGCGAGTAGTTGGAGTGACATAAGGACGTCTTCGTCTCTGGGCATTGCAGCTAGGACTTGACCATTAGTTGGGGTGGGGCGGTCAAGGAGATATCGGGGAATCGTAGCATTAGGCATCGCAGGAGGTGTTGTTGCAGTTGTAGGTTGGGCAGGGGAGAGACCCATCGTTGGGCCCGTTGGGGTGGTGGAGCCATCCATCGCCGAGCGGTGGGTGATATTAAATGTCCCGGCATCTGGAGCTTCGGAAACGGTAGGGGTCGTTAACCCAAGCGGTGTCTCAACGGCTGTGAGCATGCTATCTCCTTCGTCCATGCTAATGTCTTGAATATTAACGGGCGACTGCATATCAGTTGCCCGCTCGGCTGAGATCTCGGCCTCTCCAGACTCATCGGAGGCCATGCTATCAGCATTGGGGTCTTCTGCCTCCCCAACCATGGATGCTTGGTGGCGAATCGATGGCCTTCTCCGAGAGCGAGCTGTGTGCGCTGACATTGACGTCGGGCGGACGCTTGGCGACCTTAACTGATTTGGAGGGAGTGGTGTGGTTGGAGATTCGGGCTGAGACGTGAGGCCACCATGAAATCCAGGGACCATTGACGGCAGACGATCCACATCACGGACGGGTCTGAGATTAAACCCATCGGTGGTATCCATTGACGGGACTGCTGTTGCGAGAGGCTGAATATTATGGCGGGATGGAGGTAAGAAATGTTGTCGGGCATCTTGCCCTCTGTGATGATGGTGGTGGTGGTGGTGATGTCGGTGAGCGGCGAACGTAGTTCTTTCAGGAGGGGAAGTAAGAGCGAATTGAGGTCCGGTTGGAGTCGTGTCCATGGCATCTGAACGTGCGGTCAAGGGAGCATCCCCAAGATTTGCTGGGATATCAATCGATGGCGGGGGAGCTTGTCGGCGTGACGCACGAAATTCTGATTCGAATCGTGAAGCACGGTTTCCGAACGAGGCGCCTTTGTGAGAGCTTCTCTGCTCGCCTCGGGAGCCGCTAGCACGCGATTCCTGAAGTGCCTTGCTTTTCGCCTCCTCCGCTTTCTCGCGGCATCTATCTACGACCTTGATGTAATTATCGAGTATTGTTGCAATCACTGGGACCATATCTGCCTCTACGACTCTGGTGCGGACGTTCTCGGACCCTCTGACCCCGATATTGACAACGCATTGGAAGGCCAAATTCCATTTCCAAATGTCCATCATATCCTTGCTTCTGCCCGCCTTGAGAAGGCATACCAATCGTTCGACACCTCCATCGACGGTTAGGATATCCCTTATGCGGGCGGAGGAGGTGGTGAGGTAAGCGAGGTGGTTGAGCGAATTGATAAGCGGGAGGGTCGATGTGCAATCGAGAGCTCGTCGGTCATACAAGGCGGTGGTGATGCCCACCGATGCCTTGTTGACATTTGGGATGCTGAAATTAACTTCTCTCATCGTGAAGTGGCGATGCGCTGCCGAGAGTGGCGAGCGAAGGATTGAGGTTTCAACGATGGGGTGTTTCGGGTGGCTGTCAGCACTCGGCTTGTGAAAATGGCTCTGGTCGAGCAAGCAAACGCCGCGTTCTTCAGCGTTCGAGATGTATGTATGTGTATATTAAGCTACCGGCGTGCGCGAGGGGGGATGGGGATGATGTTGATGCAGGCTGGCTGGACGAGGTGGTCGGGATGTCGCTCGCGGTTGGGAGGAGATTTCAGGTGAGTCTGGGCATCCACAGGGGAATGATTGATGGGTGCAGAGAGCCGCCCGGTATCAAGTTCCTAGGTACGATGCATATGCGTAATAGACCCAGCCGAGTCGATATCAAGCTCGATGCGGTGGAGAGCGATAGAGTTGAGCACGGCGAAGGATGCTTCGAATCGTCGGTGTTGAGCTGGGAGGGAGGGAGTTGGTGACCGGTTCTCGCAATCAGTCTGGTCGTGTGGCGGTGGGCAATGCAGGAATTAAAGTCGACAAATCGGTGTATGCGGAGGAGGAGGAGGGATAGGGGAATGAGGGCTGCCGGCAAGGAGATGGGATGAAGAGGAGGCTGGAAGGGTGACGGAGGGCAGAGGGGAGAAGAAAAGGACGTTTCTGGAGGAGTTGGCGATGGATGGGTTGATGGAGGCGACGGGGCGCTGGGTGGATGTGGATGTGTGGATGTGGATGAGGATGGGCCGAGTGTTGCAAGTCGCAACGCTAACCCGCCAGCGGAGTTGGCACTCGAGCACCGGAGCCTCGCCTAAATCACAATTTCTCTGCTTTGCGTTGTGTTGCTTTGCTTTGAATTGCCAGAGTGTTGCACCAAGACAAAGAAAAAGAGACAGCTGTACTCGAGTAGAGTAGAGTAGAGTAGAGTATACATTCGGGAATCGGGAATAGAAATCCACAGTAGCATTCTACACATACAGAAGATGCTGCTTACTAGGTATCTTATGTTACATAAGCATTTTTTTTCAGATTCTTGGTTTTGTACTATTTATAGTATAAATAATGAGACATCGACTTGTTGCAGAACCAGTACCTGGGTAGTTAATTAAGCAGAACATGTATTAAGTGAAAGAGACCCAAAATAATATTAAAGTAAATGCCTAGGTAGCAGCACCCTTTTGTTTTCGATATTATAGAATTGCATAGGAGGGCATTAAAAGCTAGTGGCGAGTAGAAATTGGGCCCTGGGGTAATTAATTGTACAATGCGCAGTGATACAAAGTGATGCGTGATGTGATGCATAATAATACGAGTAATTGGTCACGTAAAGAGAAGTCTCTATTTTATTTTCCCGAGGTCTATGCATGTCAAGTATGTCTGCTTTGGAAAAGGATATGAAATAGTATAATTGTATTTTTCGGCATAAATTGGATGTTAGATTAGTGCTTGCCATCGTTGGCCACGAGACAACATAGGTCGCTGTACTGTACCTAAGGTAGTTAAGGGAGCTCATCCGACTGATTGACGTTTGCCTAACAAATTGCCTGTCCTCACACCGGTGCTTTAATTCTTCCTTTACCGACAGTCTTTTCATGATGAGATCCCTAGCTAAGTCTCGTCATAGTCTACTCAGTAGGTCCTCGAGGAGGATAATAGTAGGGTAGGTGGGCCCAGGGGCTATCGACAAGGCCCCATAACTATAACTATAACCATAACCATAACTATAACTCATAACTATGGGCCCCAGGCTGTACTTGTACTCCGGGGATAAGATAGGCGTTTAAAGTATGGTACGAAATATGGAAACAGGACATAAGAACGCAAAAGAGATGTAAGAAATACTTGAGGTACTTGATTTCACCATAGTTTTATCTGCAATTCTCCAACTATTTTTGGAGGTCCGAGGTTAAAGAAGATGCCTACGAAATATGATGCCCCATACGGAGTACTACGTAGTTAGGTACCTACCTAGATACAGACACAGGAGCGATATGATGATACAGGTATGCAAAGTACCTTGGTAGCTGTCAAAATGGAACCCAAAACTCTATGACCCTTTTCCCTTTTCCCATTTCCCGTTTTCCTATTTCCATTTTCGGTTTTCGGTTTTCGGTTTTCCGGTGTCCCAATTCCATTTCCCATTCATTTCCAGTTTCTGTTCCCATTTCCCTTTTCCGGGTTTCCTATGTCCCTTTTCCATTTTTCGGTTTTCCAGTATCCTAATTCCAGTTCCTATTTCCCATTTCCCAGTTCCCAGTTCCCAGTTTCCGGTCTTCCGCCCTAGTGCTATCTTGAGCCCGGGTTACAGGAGCCTAGCAGTGGCGCATCTCCAGCACACACCGCTCTACTCTGGCGCCCCAACCTTGTTGCTGTACAGAATACAGACCCAAAGACACCCGCCGCCGCTTATCGCGCATCGCCCCAATCAGCCCCAACCCGCCGCCAAAATACAGCGCCCCCCAGGCCGCGGGAGGACCGGCCAGGCGTTAAAGTTTAAACCCAGCGCTTCCAGATCCCCCATCCAGCCATTCAAATCTCAAATCCATCAACCTCACCCTCAACCTCAATCCTAACCGCGAGCTCGGCCTTGGGTGCTCTGTATGCCGCGAGTGGGCCAACGAACGGACGCGGTACTGCCCAAACAAAATACACGCCTGCCGAGCCCCCTTACGGAGAATTCCCTTGCCGCAGATGGCGCGGCGGTTGCGCAAACAGGACAACATTTCAGTGGTACAGAGTAGTTCTCTTCGCATCGCATCGCATCGCGCGGTACACGGGGAAAGGGGGGGCGAGAACAGAGCAGCAGCAGCACCAGAGCTCAGTACGAAAGTCGATCATGTGGTGTCTGCTGCACCACCGCATCACCCACTAGTACTACTGCACACTGCGCTGCGCTGCGCTGCACAGCACAGATGTGATGCATGAACCGGTTGAACCACTTATACTGCAACACTCTACAAAGTCATGCATCGGATGGGGATTCCACTGCTTTGTACGTAGTGTCAGTGCTTGTCTGTGCCAGTGCCAGTGCCAGTGCCACCGTGGGCGGAGGGTGTCCGTCATATATCACGTGTGGTTTCCGATACCCCAAGCCCTTCCTCTTCTCATATCATATCCCCGATTCTTTCTTTGCTCAAGTATCTATTGCTGTTCCGTCGATAGATCTCATTTTCCTCATCCTATACCTTTCTTTCACTTGGCAATGTGTCGAAGTTACGTCGTTTCTCGTTGCGTAGATCAAAAGAGTACACGAGTCAAAGGTCCTCCATATCCCTACCGTTTTTGATTCCCTCTCCGAAGAACTTCCGAGACTGCTTTCATATATAATAAGCAAACAGCTTTATCAATTTTCACCCTTCATCAAGCATTGGAAATCATCAAGCATGGATTTAAACCGATAATCAGATGGCCACCGAGATCCCACCGCCCACCATGAAACAGAGAATGTTTAGGGACATGCTGGGTTGGGATTCAATGGCCATGCATCTTGTTGGGTTATCTAATGTGGCTTGGGATATTTATTATAGGGCTGATACATTATGTAGAAATGACCCTAGAATCCGGGTCTTTCTGTCTTTTTGATCGAAATGATCGATGATAGTTCTATAGGCTTGATTTAGTCCCTCAATGCCTTTAAAGGTTTATAGGCATTGTTCTCCTTTCCCTGCGCTCCTATTTTCTCTCGAGATTCAATTTGAATATATCCTGTCAAATCGCCTTTTCAAATCTCCACACCCGTCCTTTGTAAAATTCCTTAACTATTCATAGAACGAGACAAAACGGATAAACTTCGCTCATTATAATAAGCAACGCAAAATGGCAAATCTACACGAGACTAGCCAACGTTAAGATAATGAACGGACCATTCAATAGCACTAGGTCACAAGACAGAGAGTCAATATAGGATCCAAGTCAACAGCCACGTGAAATCCGTTCTCAGCCCAGATTGGGATTTATGAATTTCGATGAAATTGTCTTTCCCAACTGCTTTGCTCGAAAAGCCCCCCCGGCCGCTGAGTTCGCATCGTCCTAGGAGGAGAAGGTGGTGAGGACGATTTCTCAGACTGAAAACCCATAGCCTCGCTCAACTAGTCAAACATTCCGAGTTTTTGATGCTCAAAAGCAGGGACCTATTCGACATACAGTATTTTCTCTACGAAAGTCCGATGCTACAAGACCCAAGGCAAGTTTGTTTTAGTTTATTGTCAGATTGAGGAGGAATGGTAATAAAGGGGGTTAACGTCAAAGCTTGTTGAACTGTGGGGTTATGGCAGAGTAGGCGGGGATTACTAGGGATAGTAGATAAGGAGAGATTAAGTATCAAAGAATTGCAAGCGCAGAAAGTGGCAACTAGAGAGGTGGCAAACCAGTCGCGCACGGGAGCATGTAACTTTATCAGTCAGTCATATCTGTGTGTATACAAATCTGAAAAACCCGCCTGAACGCCACACAATGCCTTTTTTTCCCAAGCTCGAAGATACCACACTACTTATTGCTAGCTCTCCTCGCCTTCCCCGGTCTCTTTGCAGCCCCGCCCTTCATCTTCTTAGAAGAGAATCCCTTCAGGTCACCACTAGACATGGCATCCCCGCTCTTCTTGAACTTCTTCTTACCGCCGAAGCCGAACTTTTCGTCTTTCTTTTGGCGCTTGTTCGGGCCCACACGGTCTTTTCGGGATGGTTTGGCGGATTCCTCATCCAGTGCTACGTCAAAGATATCTGCCTCGTTCGTAGTCTCGTTGTCTGCGCCTTGGCGTTCTGGGGTTATGTTGTTAGAATGGGATTCTCATAGCAAATGTGATGGATGAGGAGGAACATACTTCTCTTCATCACCTTAATCTTCTCCAAGGTCTGCGTGCGCTCTTTCTGCCTCTCCTGCAGTTTTGCGACCTGCACCTGCTTCCCGAATTTCTTCAGGTCCCTTTGTTTCCTCGCTTCGGCCGAGGCCTTCTTCCCTGCCGCCTCATCAATCAACTTCGCCTTGATCTTCGCCATATGCTCATCGGCCTTGACCATCTCCGCAAAGTAATCCGTAGGGCGGGTGAAGGGCACGCCTTCGGCCTTTAAGAGCTTGCGCGCTGCTTGTGCTGCGGAGAGGGATTGTGCGTAGAAGGCGAGCTCGCGGTTGAGATCATCTGAGACATCGGGGATGGTGACTGGTTCGGAGGTGGTAATGGAATGGTGTTCGGAGAAGGGGAGCTTGGCTATTGGGAACGCGATGCGTTTTAGCGCTGCTGTGAGGGCGACGGTGTTGTTTATTGTGAGGCGTTGGTAGGGAATTATGTCTTCTTTATCTTCTTCGTCGAGGTCTTCGAGGTCGGAGATGGGGATCCCTTCCTCGTCTTCGTCATTTTCCAAGTCGTTATCTTGGTCATTGTCGCCTACGGAGGAATCGCTATCGCTCTCGTCGATGCCTGCGAAATCAATCTGTGGGAGTTAGAGAATTGTCCTGAAAAGCTAGAGAAGACTCGGAGCTTACATGATTGAGGCCATCAACACTCTCCTCCTCACTTCCACTATCCTCATCGCCCAATTCCCCTTCTACCTCACTAGCCTCATCAATTTCGCTCGTTTCATCTAGATCTTCCCATTCCTCGTCGCCTTGTTTCTTCTCAGACCCTGGTAGCTCCCCGCCTTTCTTGCTCTTCGATTTTTTTGCAGCCTTTTCCTTCTTCTTCAATTTTAACTTGTTGAAGTCTATGCTTTTCTCTGCCGCTAGGGCCATCTTCAGCTTGCTTTTCGTAACCATAATGCCGGTGTATGTGGTTCTTTACCAATGCGTGCAATTCGTGAGGTTTGGATTAAGCTCAACTCTGAATAATTTTTGATGCGCGGGAACTTTTTACTGGCGGGAACTAGCCGGATTGGTTCACCGCCTTTGCCTTACTAGCTGTGTCTCCATAGCTCCCGACCCATTGCTTTTCAAAACCAGCAATCATTTATTTTTTAAAGTCCTATCAAGCTCTCCAATGCCTTTAATAATTTTTTCCAAAGGTAATAAGTCTCCATCCCGAATTCCCTGCCTAGTTAAAGCTGCTGCCATTCTCTCGGCCTGAAACACACCCCAAGCTGCCCATCTCAGGAACAGTCTCCATCCTCTTATTGACTTTCTTCCCACGAGCACGATATCTTCAACAGAGTATCTTACCGCTTGATAAATGGCTTCTCCAAAGTTGGAAGGTTGCTTGTCCCAGCGGGGTTTCTTTTATTAGCTTAAACACGCTTTTGGTTTTGGGAGAATTTCACCACTACTGTGAGTGGACTTTAAAACCCTCTTGGATTTAAGAAACGTAAAGGGAGACAGATCGGAGGCGTCTCCACACTCATAGTGTATGTATATTTATCGCCCGATTTGCTGCTATACTACAACCATTTATGATTTATCTATTTATGATTATGTTTCTGCAATCCTATCGTCATCCATTATTTCATCCCCCCCCCCCTCCCCACCACAACCACCTAGAAACCCTTCGGGAACCCATCCGCCCGCTTTTCATTGCTCGCTTCAGGGTGCGGAGGGAAAAGACTAAACCCTCCATTATTCGCACCCAACCCATTAACCCCCGTATCTGACAAAGGTGGAAGAGGGCTCAAAGGTGCAGGGGCAATATTGTTCCCCCCAAATCCAGACCCGTATTCATTCTCGCGCGGCATGCCTCCCATATCCCTGTCTCTCGTTATATCCATTGGCATGGGGGTTTTATCACTGAACCTCTCGACGTCCGAGGTCATAACAGCGCCCTGTCCACTGGCCCAAAAATTGCCATTGCCCATACCACTACTGGCGGCGCTTCGCTGTGACATGGCGCGTGCGATTCCAGCTGGGAGAGGCGAATTAAGCGCCTGGAGGAGGGGGGATGCGGGCGGCGTATCGGCCTTGCGTCCTAGACGTCTGTTGCGGAAGACGCGGTGGATAATGAACCAGATAATGACGCCTAGGGCGATGGCTCCCACTATGATCCAAGTAAACGTTAGTGGCAGTTTGGATATAAAACGGGAAATGGGGGTTGGGGGAAGAACGCACCTATACTGCCGACGACTACACCAGCAATGCCTGCACCGCTAGATAATGGGCCACTTGTCTGCTCCAGTGTGCTTGCTCCTCCTGTCACACCTGTGGCATCGGGATCGTTCCCTGTTCTGACACCGCTGCTTAGGACCACGCCGGCGTTCGGGCCAGTCCCCACATTTTCGGATTGAAGGGCGGCAGCAGCAGATACGACTTGGACCGGAGTCTGTACAGAGACAGCACTAGTCTTGGCAAGGGCCGAGATAGGGACCAGAGTTTGAGACCCGGCTGCCAGCGTGCCAGAGAGTAATGGGTTGGACACCGAGCTAGGGCGGTTGGTGACAGATCCGGGGCTATCGGAAACGGGGGTGGGTCTGTCAGAGAAGGATGCAGCAGCAGCATCAGGTCTAGAGGCGGAGGGCGCTGTAGTAGACAATGATGCCCTGGCGGGCTCAGCGGTCGTAGCAGCAGCTTGGGAATCAGCGGAGGATGCTCGGTCACCCACATTGCTTGTCGCTGATACAACTGCGCCGTTTGGAGCGGCGGAGTTGGACTCTGTTGTAACCGCCGGAGCTGCGACGACAACCGAACTCCCTTCATTAGTCGACGATGAGGTTGTGGCAGATGGCAATTCTGCATCTGATGTCTGTACTGCTGCAGGAATCGGGGCCACACTTGTAGCAGCATTCAGTATAGTCGAAGAAGTCGCTTCCGTGGCGATGGCATCTGCAACCGTTGTCTCAGGGCTCGGGAGGATCGGTGTTGGCTCACCCGTGCTTTGTGCTTCAGGAACCGCGATGGATGTCGAAGGCGCCGCGATGGATGTCGAAGGCGCCGCGATTGGTAATTCGGAAGTCTCATCGAGGGCCTTAGTCGGTACGACTGTTGCCACGGGGCTTGCCGCAGTTTCAATGGGAGCGGCGCTTGTAATTTCTGGTACCGTTTCTGAAGTGACAACTGGTTTGACGGTTGGAACTGCAGCCACGGCTGTATCGGAGACCACGATCGGGGCATCTGGAGTAGGCGTTGGCACCACAACAGCGGGACTAGAAGGTTCATCGGGTATTTTAGAAGGTGCGGCGATGACTGGAGCTGCCTCCGATATCTCTGGTGCTGGGGCACGAGTTGGAGACGCCTCTGGCTTCTCGGATATCTGTGGAAGAGCAGGTGGTGTTGCCTCTTCAACCGGAGAACGTTGTTCTGGGATTGGCTGTGGTATTTTTGAGGCGACTGGGAGGGCTTCAGTTGGTGCCGGATCCGCTGCTACCTTCGAGGCTGATATGGGTGCCTTGGAGGGCGCTGCTTTGACTGCAGAAGTTACCAAAGTTTTTGGCTATTGAGTTGTCAATAACTGCTACTATTAAATGGAAGGGGCACCGACATCTGGAGATTTTTTCGGCAGGGCGCCCGATGGAGAAGCAACATTTTGAGTGGGTTTAGATGGGGAGTCGGCAGCAGACGATGACCCAACTGCCTCTGCTTTTGATGGACTGCTCTCTCCGTCTTTCCTCTTCTCAACCGGCAGTGCCTGTGGATTTGGGCCTTTACCATTAGCACCACCAGCAACCATCTGGCTCCTCCTCACACGAACGCTAAGTCTCATTTTGAAAAGAAGGTAGAACGAAATAAACAATTAAAAAGAGTGGTCCAGCCCGATGAATGGAAAAGAATGGTCCAGCCCGGCTGATATCGTGAGATTCCAGAAGAAATTAACGAACTTGGTTGAAAGGAGAATGAAAGGAAAAAAACTCTTGGAGAGTTGGAGAAAGACATGAAGCTTTCACTACTTCGTGGCCCGACCTGAAACTCTCGGATCTTGGCATGATAGACTTCCGCTGCCATCCGACCTTCGTGAACGTGCCGGCAAAGGCTGCACATGGGCTGCTTGGCCTGGCATTGTACTTGCGAGCGAGAGCCGGCTGATAAGGTCGCTATTGAAGCATAGGACTAGTGAAACTGGAGATCGAGTTTCGGGAAGAGACAGAAAAAGGCTGAAGGGCCATGAATTTGAGTGTTGAAGCAATGAGCGTCGCTCGCTAAATAGTCTGCGACAGCGCGTGGTAAGGGGCGTGTCTGATAGTCTGTGCGAGCCATGAAGTACAGGGCGGGCATCAGGTATGACGCCGTTCCCTCGGGTTGTCCGGAGCATGACGAGGCCATAGTTGGGTTGGTTGCATACGGGGTAGAGATGGAAGAAGTGGTCAGTTGCCTGATTGCAGTCTCGAAAGTTGTGGGCCGACTTTGTTGTTGTTGTTGTTGTTGTTGCTAGGAGAGTAAAGACTCAGGGCGCTGCGACGAAGCGGACGGAGGTACGGAGGTACTTTACCAGTTCCTGCACAGCACGGGCAAAATACACTGTACCATACCCCAACTTGCGTCCAAGGGCATGCATCGTCCATTTTCATTAATTTATCTTGGCTTCTCGGCCTGGTCAACAAGAACAATGTTGTGGTGCAAGTAACCCTTAATGGCATCAACGTTGTGCAAGTACCTATGTACTGTACGTTAAACATACCAGGTAGGGGCAAAATATCACGTGAGCTGGCCTTGAGTTTTCAGGGGTTCCTGGTCCCAGTTCTCCAGTACCCGGCTTCCCGTTTCTTCGGGAGCCCCTTATCCCCTTATCCATGGTTCCACGCCCCCCAAAATCCACCATGTATTTTCGTTGTGGTCTCACAACAACAAACCCGACGCGTCGATTTTCGATTCTCCAATGCCGAAGATCCAGCCACACAATGCCGCGGCATCGGAATAAATATGACATGCTGGTTTGACAAAAAGATTATGGGGGCCAATGATTGACAGAACGTGGGTTTCATCTTCTGCTCTGCGTCTATGCAAGCGCTTGCGCCCGGAGAACAACTATAGTACCACTGCCTATCAATAATAACGAACAACTTAGCGAGGTGTGCTTCTTGACGGCTGTGGTATCCGCCGCCTCTCATCTGATCTCCACCTAACAACCTTGCTGTAGCACATGTCGGGCAGTGGGATGTATCAGTGCAATCAGCCAATGCTTGTTATTATAGTTCTTATTTGTGTTCAACAGATATTCTTTTGCTAATATTACTTTTCTTATACGGTTTATTTTTGGGTCATAGAGGGCCGTTTCATATCAAAATGCATAGAGCTATAATGGTTGAGTATTTAGCGATGCTTCGTACATATTCTCTAGATCCGCCGAGGTCGAAGAATTCCGCCCCTAGTCAAGCAAAACTCCCCTACAAAATTTGAACGGCTATTTACAAATTAATCCCATTTAGAGATCTGCGCGGCTGAAAAACTTTTGCCCCTTAAAAAAGAGCCAGGGGACGACACCTTCCCCTTGCTGCTTCTGAAGTTTGTTCTTGCCCGTTTGGTGTTTCCCCTTGAATTCATGGATCAAGATATCTGGCTTGACAATAGATGTATCGACCAGTACCCCGCCTTCAGCATCCAAAGCCTCGGCCTGGACGGTCTTCACTCCAACGTGCGGAAGCTCAAGCACTGTCTCAAAGCTCTTGCGCTTCGACTCTCCCAGATACGATCGTCGGCCGTTATCCTCGACCTCATAGAAACGCCACGATTTTGTTTCCGTGTCGCCGTTCCATGAGACGTAGATGCTGGTGGTTTCCTTTGCCTCATCTTTGAGGGCAACGATCGCGGGTGCTTCGTTTGGAATACCGGTCCAGTTGTAGCGGAATCCACGATAATTCTCAACGGCCTCGCCTAACAAACCGGAGTCCATATAAAAGTGGAAGATGGGGGTGCCGTCGGATTTGAACTCGGTGATGGCGCCTTCAGATCCCCAGTTCACCAGTACGTTTCCGTTAGGTAGAACTTGGGTTGACCCTTGAGATTTGGAAAGGAGGTTATCAGGAGGATGGAAGGCCTGCACGATAGTTGAGGTCCAGGTTTCGGTATCAACTTGGATGATCTTCCCTCGGGAGTACTCATATAAGTGCACCTCATGGCCATGGCCGTTTTCGGTGCCGTGGGCAGAGTTGTCGTAGAGGGAAAATATTTCCTGCTTACCATCGGCGGACCGGGAGAGGAAACGAGCATGATGTTGGAATGAGAACTCGACTTGGTCACCGAGTGTGAAGTTGCTAGATTTGCCGCCGAGCTGCCAGATGATCTCACTGGTCTTGCCGTTGATCTTGTAGACAGCGTTAGCGTCACGAGCCGAGATCAAGTAGTTGCCATCTTGATCCTTGTCCACGCTATTGATGTGGAAGTAATCCCATGCGTCGGAGGAGTTGTAGCCGGAACCAGCTTGTCCTGGGTTCAACGGAAGATATCCCTCTTTTGAGTGTCAGCGGGTTAATCCTTGAACTAAGTAATTGGTACTTACCGGATGGATCAACATGCTCTAAACTGCTCCACTCAAATAAGACTTTGCCGGTCTCGATATCGAGTTCTGGTATTATTAGCCGATGTCCATAATACAAAGTTTATTGGAAGCATACCTTGGAATCTGGCATCAACAATCCACTGCTGCTCACTAGATCCCCCATGTGGTGTAAGGTCATAGGGAACAGGATGGTAGATCTGAATCAGGGCAGTTTCGTCATTGGTGATATGGAACTCGTGCTTATCTGTTAGTCGATGATTTCCAGCCCGGAGCTCTTTGATCGTCTCGTAATTCTGATCCAGAAACGTCGTGTGGCCGTGGCCATGACCATATGCAGCATTATGGCTTCCTTCAAAGCTAAACAGAATGTCTTGACCCTTATAACGGCCCTTCTGGAAGTTGGTGGCCCAAATCGAAAAGTAAGTGAACCCTGACCAGACAAGGTCACCGGTATCAGTAAAGATATATGGTGCTGCCTGAGCTGGTCCGTGGTGTGTACCCTCTGGATATCCTGAAAAGGGTGCAATAAATATGTATCCGGACTCCACTTCCTTGGTAGCTGGGATGGTGATGTTAAGCCTTGGGGGTGCTAGGTCAGGACGAGATTTGTATTGCCAATCACCAGCAACTAGAGGGATGGAAGAGAGCCCCAAGGTAAGTGCCGCGAGGCAACCCAATCGCCCACCGCGTGAAATTTTGGAATGCATACTGTTTTAACGGTTAGCTCCAACTGGATCATGAGTAGCAGATACGAGTAATACATTACGTTGACTCCAAATCCTGTAGTAATAGCGGAAAGTATGAGATAAAAACTCAAATACTGAAGAGAACAATTTCTGGGGGCCCCAGAACCTCACGATGAAATGGCGGGGTTAGAGACAGAGTGAAAGACTTTAGGGATTCTGAACGGTTGGGACGACCAACTTGGACTCTTAATATAAGAAATAGTACTTCCTGAACGGAAGCATCTATTGATTGCACCATTATCATCTTTACACACCTTCTCGAGGATTATCCACATGAAGGCGTATATTCTGGGGATATTTGCGTCGAATGGAGGGGTTCTGGCATGATTGTTCGCTAGCGGACTTGCTCTCCGTCTTGGTGTTGATCAACCTTGGCCCCTGCATCAACCGCAATCAAAAAGTCGACAACACGCTGTTGACGGACATGCACTCCGTTCTCCCCACCTACCATGGTGCTCAACCTACCCATCTTCGAGGCGGGCTTCGTCTCCATTAGCAAATCTCGCTCCGCCGCTTTTTGAAGTGTATAGCATCTCGGCCCCGCAAGCCACTCGCGAGAGTCACAGGGACACACGAGCAACTTGGAAACTCGATGCTTGGTCCACAGTGTGTAGACAGTACCATGGTGGAGACTTGGCCACGATGGACGGTAGGTTACTGAGGATCTGTCTGAATAATTTGATGCTGTCAGGAGAAAGGGTTCTCGGTCCGGTGGGCGATTCCCGGTTCTGCAGTAAAGGTAGGAGTGCCGAGTCGCGTCAAAGATTTTTTTCGCTATCGTCTTCAGTCCTTTCTTCCTCTTGCGTACATTTCCCTCCTTTGCTCATTCTCTCCTTATGCCTGCGATTTCTAACGATGGGTTTCTTCCGATCGACTCCCGGAGAGGAGTATACATTTCCTGTGGACGATGAGGATTCAGACCAAGAGCGATCGCCTCTCATTGGCGATATTACAGCCACCAAATCAGTAACGACGAAATGGAAACCTCCACCAGGTTTTCTATGGATTGAAATAGGTAATTGGACACTTTGTAAAAAATTCTCTGGCGAGCGCAACTGACGCTTTATAGCAATTTTTGCCAACGTCTTTCTCTCAGGCTTCGACGGAACTATCACCGCATCCACATATGCGGTAATCGGGTCCGAATTCAACGCTGCCAACACCGTCTCCTGGCTCACAACATCATACCTCATTACCTCGACTGCGTTCCAGCCTCTCTACGGGCGTTTCAGCGACATTCTTGGGCGTCGAGCATGCTTCTTTACTGCGACCTTGACATTTCTTGTTGGCTGTTTGGGGTGTGGTCTTGCGCCAGATGTGGTCTCCCTGAATCTTATGCGTGGTTTGACGGGACTCGGTGGCGGCGGACTTATGACGATGGCGACTATAATAAACTCGGATATGATCCCTTTTAAAGAGCGTGGGATGTACCAGGCCTGCCAGAACGTCCTCCATGGCTTTGGTTCGATCTGTGGTGCCAGTCTTGGCGGGGCGATTGCGGACACAATTGGCTGGCGATGGTGTTTTCTCTGCCAAGTCCCTGTTTCAATCTTTGCCTTCGTCGTTGGTCATTATGTGATTAAGGATACTTCGACACCATTACTGGTGCCCGAAGATGCAGAAGAAGAGGACTTGGTCAAATCTAGACCTTCAAAATGGAAACAAATCGACCTCAGTGGTGCTGTGTTGCTGGTTTTAGGGCTGTCTGCTCAATTGACTGCGATGAGCATGGGCGGGAATAATTACCCATGGTCGGATATACGAGTAATCGCGTCGCTCATCGTGAGTGTTATACTTCTTGCAGTATTTATACTTGTTGAACTGCGCACGGAGGCAATTCCAGTTATGCCAATGACTATGCTTCATGGTACGCTTGCCATCTCCAACCTGATCAGCAATGTATGCGTTGGAATGGCAGCATATGCAGTAAGTTTGGCATTACCACCACTAATTAATGACAGCTAATAATTTCCTCAGTTCCTATTTTTAATCCCGCTCTTCTTCCAAGTTGTTTTGCTAGACTCTGCATCCCAGGCTGGTATGCGTCTTGTAATTCCGTCTTTGGCAACCCCAATTGGCGGGATCATCGCTGGCCTCGTTATGTCACGCCATGGCCGACTCAGTGAATTGGTGAGAACCGGCTGCTTCATCATGATGGTCGGCAACGGCCTGGTGGCGTCCTTAGATTATCGCGATTCTAATTGGAAGTACTTGGTCTATCTATTTCCTGCCAATCTTGGCCAGGGAATAGCATATCCTAGCATTCTATTTACATTCCTAGCTGCATTTGACCACAGCCGTAAGTATCTCCTCGATCTTTGTCGAATCATTTATTGACCTAATTTCTAGAACAAGCTGTGTCGACCTCTATGGTGTATCTCTTCCGATCGCTCGGCACTGTTTGGGGTGTTGCCGCCTCTTCGACTATTATTCAGAATGTCCTCTCAACCAGACTACCCGTGTTATTGGATGGGATACCGGAAAAGGACAAGGTAATTTCCATTCTACAATTTTTGACGACTCGCAGCTGACTCACCTTCTGCTAGATTATAGATGAGATCCGACACTCTGTCACGATATTGAAGGACCTACCGCCCGAAATACAAGCCATCGCAAGACAGGTATACTTTGAAGCGTTGAGATATGGTTTTATTGGTAGCACTGCAGTCTGTATGATTGCGTTTATCTCAGCGTTATTTGCTCGAGGACGAAGCCTCAATCGAGATTGATTGCAGCTTAAATGTCAACCAGAGCACATCACCGTTCGTGGAGGCGAAAGGTACATTAGTGGTACTCGTTCTCACTGCGACAAAGCAGTCTAAGGAACCTCGTAGCTAGAGTTTCTAAACTGCCGAGAGCTAGGCTGAGGAATCCGAACCGGCCACAATTACATAGAGCATAAAGTAGTATCTTGAAACCTATTTCACTGGATATCTCTATCACATCTATGTTTTCACTATACTATAAGAAACCCTCTTTTAGCTTTAGGTTATGTCTTCCTACGAAGTATGCACATCTCGCTAGTCTTGGTAGAATGGGGGATTTTGTGAAGCAACAGGCCTGGGGCGCACGCAAAACTGTGCCCCATTTTGCACGAGTCGTACGGAGTACAACCCCGTTAGCATTCCAGAAACCCGGGCGAAATGCACAGGTCACTCACTACCACTACCTACATATCATGCCCTTATCGGAGAATTTATTAACTATCTTGGCTCCCTAGGTATGAAATGCGCTGGGGTCTCAGATGGTACTGAACGCTAACGATCAATCTCTCGGCAGTGCTTAACGACGGATTCCAACTCCGGCTCCAATAATACTGTAGGAGAGCAACTCCGTCGATATTGGAGGCCAGACTCCACTTGTTCCTGGCACAATACATGGATTGCTCCGCTTGCTGATGCGCGTACAGGCGCTACCGGTGACGCTTTTCTATTCTATGAGCATAGAGCTACCACGGATCCGTATTGCGTATTTGGAGCGTTGATGGCGATAAGTCATTGTTCCATAATGGATGCAAAAGATACATCGTTCTAGCTATCTAGGAGAGAGGAAATTCCTGGTGGGAATGGCTCGTAGCACGTCATGTCTATGCACCGCCGCAAGCCCTTGTGGTGGTGGAGAGATATGATTTTGCTTGGAACCGCCGGCGGCTGATAAGCACTACAGTAGCATTCAAAGACAATGTCCTTGAACCATAAAGCTGGGAAAGTCTCCAGGAGATGTCCAGTTGTTGAGACTTTTGTATTTTGGTTTCGCTGTCTGCAAACCTTATCATGGCCCACATCACATCTGAGAAAGAAAAGCACGCCGATATATCCAACTCCCCATCCGAGAAGTCTAATCCTTCGGTCAAGGCTAGTACCTTTCCATTGGAGCTAGATGAGAACAATGATGGCAAGGTCAAGAATGCCTATTTTGGCTCAAACCAGCACCACGTATTCTCTACGCCGAAGTCCTTGAGCCACTGGACAGATGTTTACGAGAAGTCAAAATATGAAGGCCGCCATCGATTCGACCCACAACTGCAGTGGTCACCAAGTGAAGAAAAGCGCCTTCTCCGAAAGGTAATAAATGCCTAGATGGTGATCTGAACTTTTGGCTGATCTATCACATAGCTCGACCTCCGTATTATGCTCTGGGTTTGGATTATGTTCTCAAGTCTTGATTTGATAAGAAATATTAATCGTGCTGTTTCTGACAAGTTGGTATGTGAAACCAAACAAGTATAGATATAATGAATTTGTTCTCATTCAATGATAGCTGCCGGAGCTTGGTATGAACACAAATGACTTCAACAATGGTGAGTAGCTATTTCAATAGTCCGCTGTGCTCTTCAGCTAAGTTGTTAATTAGGCCAAACAATTTACTTCTTTACATTTCTGGCAGCGGAACTCCCTGGAGGTCTTATATCGAAGAAGATTGGGCCAGATGTCATGACTCCCATCGCCATCGTCTGCTGGGGAACTATTTGCGCTTGCCAAAGCCTTATCACGAGTCGAACTGGATACTATGTCACTCGTGCTATTCTCGGTCTCGCGCAAGGTGGTTTCATTCCCGAAATGGTTCTGTACCTATCCTATTTCTACAAAGCAAACGAGCTCCCCATACGTCTCTCCGTATTCTATACGGTAATTCCATTGACGCAGATCATTGGTTCTCTCCTGGCTGCGGGTTTCTTGGAAATGAGAGGCATCTCAGACTGGTCGGGGTGGCGATGGCTCTTCCTACTCGAAGGTGTCATGAGCATTGTCGTCGGCATTTTATCTTTCTTTTTTATGCCTGCCAGTGTGACTCAGACCTCCGAGATCCTCCGAGGGAAAGCACAATGGTTGCATGGGAAAACTGGCTGGTTCACACCTCGTGAGGAAGGTATTCTCGTGAATCGGATATTGCGAGATGATCCGTCGAAGGGAGATATGAATAATAGACAGCATGTCGATTTACGGGGCCTTTGGAATGCCCTGAAGGATATCGACCTCTGGCCTATCTATATGGTAAGAACCCATCCCCAAACGGGAGTAGATCTCTGAGATGCTGATATTTTCAGCTTGGAGTACTTGCCTTCCTACCCTACCAGCCCACTGCAAACTATTTATCTCTAACCTTATCGACCTTGGGATATACTACTTTCGAGTCTAACATGCTTGCAATTCCGGGCTTCATCCTCTTCTTTTTGAATGTAAGGATACCTCCTACCTTGACAACGTTATTCCCAAATATCTTCCTTGCTTACATTCTGTAGATTTTGTTCATTGTCTGGTTAAGTGAGAAAGTCAACGAGAGACTGATTCTCGCCGCTTGGAGCAACATCTGGATGCTTCCCTTTTTCATCGGCATTGTTGCTATTCCCAAAAGCACCAGCTATTGGGTTCGGTACGCTCTTCTTACGTGCATCAACGGAATACCTTACAGTAGGTTTGCAGCGCTCAGAATAACTATGAGATGCATGCTAATGACTTGATAGCACATGCAATTCTCGTGGCAATGATCTCCCGAAATGCAAATAGCGTTGGTACCCGAGCTGTCGGCACTGCGATTTACAATATGTCCTACCAGTTTGGCTCCATTGCAGCAGCGAACATATACAGAAACGATGATAAACCATACTGTATGATGCTCTATTACCATGTTCTCTCGAGGGATGCTGACACTGATGTAGACTACAACGGCAATAAAATTCTTTTGGGCATTTGCTGCGCCAATATCGGCCTTTTTGGTCTTACCAAACTATACTATGTAAAGCGTAACCAGAGAAAGGCGAAGGCTTGGAACAAGTTGACTGAAGATGAGAAAGTGAATTACATTGCTACAACGAAGGATACGGGCATGCAAAAGCTGAATGTTGTTTTTGCTCATTAGATCAAATGAGACAAGGTCGATAGAAGGCGTACTTGGATATAGCTGATCCCGAATTAATTATTGGTTAACGAGTTAAATTATTGTCCGTACTGCAAAAGTGCTTTCACTTGGATTTCTTGAAAGATAAGGCGTGCGTGGGACGAATACGATGCTATATGATTTGTCGATAAGCAGCTCACCGCGATTAGGTGTGCGGAGTTGATGTCCGTCAATATCAGAGACCTTCCCCAGCCCTGCCGGTGTTCTACTATCGAGTCCAGTATCCCACATGGTGTACGTAGAGTACACTCCCTATAGATATGTATAAACAAAAGCTCAAAATAGCGGATTGCTTATCTGATGAAGTCTCTATCTACCTAGATAAAAGAGCATTCTCATATGCAGATCATTAACTGTCTATTTATTGTTCATTATTTTATAATATCACACCTCAATGTTTATTCCTACCACACCCCATCGTCAGCGGATTTATTGCTAAGGTGGGGATGGAATTGCGTGCTGTGCGCTGAGCATTGAACATTGCTAAACACATCTTACGGCAGTGTATTTCTACCTTTTCTCTTCTCAATTGATTTAACTTGTATTTCTTAACTTGCCTACAGCCAGCTATCATCTTATATATCCCACTAAACATGTCTCAGAGACAAGCAGACCCCAAGAAACGCATCTCGTAGGCTCCCACTTTCTCCACCACCAAGTAATTGAACCGTGGATTGCTAACAACGGTGAAGTTGCAAGAGATGTCAAGACCGCAAGGTATGCCTTTTACACCCCCGTGGAAGAAAGTCTTCATCGTCTGATTTTGCTTTCTCCAGATCAAGTGCTCGCGAACCTCTCCGTGCCAACGCTGCACAGCTGCGGGCGTCCGATGCGAATTCCGAGGCGATGGGATGAAGCGTGCACCCATATCCCGAGAATACGTGACGGCGTTAGAAAGCAGGATAGGGGCATTGGAGAGCTTTTTGTCTGATCTCAAGGCTGCGCCAAGTTGTCAACAGGAGCGGATGATCAACGTCATCGAGTTTGGCGGGCAACTGCAAACAACTTCAGCATGGTCGGGAATGGAATTTTTTGATTCCCAGAGCCCAGATGCGAGTTACCACAGCGGGCTAACGACTCGCCTGGATGATGGTACAGTTTCCCATATATCAATTTCATTTATACCCTGGCTAATATTAACTATTTAGAAGCGATGATCTATCCTGGGCCGAGCAGTCTTTACAGCTCAATGCTTCTGAAGTCCGCAGGTCAAGCGCCTTCCATGTCCCAAGCACCTCCAATCTCGTCGACTTTCGTTGATGTTAATAACAACTTCCCTCGGCATATCGTAAATGAATGTCTGGCACTCTTCTTCCGCTGGCAATACCTTCACTCCATGTTGATTGATCGCGATGAGTTCTTTCTCGATTACTCGAATACTTCGTATACTGGAAAACACATTTCAACGGCTTTGGAACATTCGATTTGCGCACTCGGTGCTTTGATGTCTTCGGACATGAGGATCAGAGGGCTTGCAGACAGTTTTTCTGCACAAGCTACTAGAATCCTGGAATTAGAAAGTTTACTAAATCCGAAAGAGACCTCAATCCAGGCTTTGATACTTTGCTCACTCTACCAAATCGGCAAGTGTGAATTTTCCAAGGCACGGATGCTATCAGGTAGTTCAACACCGTTTGCCGCAGTGAACGCATAACACTGACTGGCCAAAGGTATTGCATTTCGTATGTCTGAAGATATCACAGAGTGTGACCAGTCTCAAAGATATCTCGATCGACAACCGAGTACGCAGCGAGAAGTCGATTCTCGGCGGCGTACGTTTGCAAACTATTCTAAATCCGATAAGTCCCCCCTGATGCCACTTGATGATAAATATTTTTCTGACTTTGTGTCAGAGTGATCAGTCTACTTTTGGGGAGGCCGGCTGTAGTAGCTGAGAATGCCTCACCCCTATGTCAGAGTGAAGCCGGAGAGTAATTAATCCTGTCCCTTGGTACACTTCGAACGAGCACTGATTCCGTTTCAGCCCTTCCCCCATCTCGAACAATTTGCTGGAGCAGTGTGACCGATATAGTCTGCCAGAACCAGAGATATCACCGAATCTATCTACAGTATCTAAAAGACACGCCGAACTCTGTCATATCATAAACGACATTCTCGAAACATATTCCTCAAGCCGAAAACCGACAAGGCAGCAGACATCCCAGCGTTGGATTGAGGTCATTGTCAATGAGCTCAACGCAAGGCTCTGGAAGTGGCTTAATTCGCTGCCGGCGAGCTTTCGGTGGAATCGATGGGGGTCTAGTTTCAACACTGTTCATCCTAGTATTGCAGCACTTCAGTATGAACCTCCCCCTTTTTTATCATACTATGCTGATGCCTTTTAGTATGCTCTACAACACTGCCCACATCTCCTTGAACCTCCCATTTCTCACTTCCGAAAAAAGCGAAACATTGCCAACCTCACCTGCAAAACTGATCGCAGACGCCATCCATATCTGCAGAATATCAATCGACACCATAATTTCCATTCTCCGACGCTTTAGATCCCAACATAGTCTGAAAAACGCGCCGCTGGAATTTGTCCACGGCGCTATTACCGCTGCTGACGCAGCAATTGCTACTGCTGCCTTTGATACTAGCGCGGGTCCCTTGTCTCAAAATGCAAATTTGCGAGTATTGGACGAAGCACTTCTAGATTTGTCATACTCTTGGAAGATCGCTGGTGATGCAAGGGCTGGGTTGTGGCAAGTGTTTGCGGAGCGAGGAGTGTCGGAAAGGTCCGCTATATCGAGCCCTTCTCTGGGCTATATGGAGCAGGAGAGCCCTGTATCTTCGGCACCTGGGTCTGTTTATGACTATGCTGCATCATCTGTGACGAGTGGGCACATCTTGGAGGGCTCGGAACCCAATGCCCCAAACATATTTTCTTTCGAGCCTGTTGATGCGACGAATCTGTACGCGTGGGATCAGAATCTTTTAGCTGGAGACGTTACAAAGCTTGCTGGTGGCTGCTTGCGGAGCAATAAGGTCGCACTTTTTGGAGATGCAGTCGATGAAGGTATTCTGATGTCACTGGGATCGAATAATTATGATACGTCTTTCGACTTGTGAGTTAAAATGAGGCAAGAAATCGAATATAGAGATTTGTACCTGGGTATCAGCCTAGAATATCCACGAAAAATTAATAAGCTTTTGAGCTTAATTACCCTATTATTACGACGTCGAACTCATGGGTGAAACCGTATCATTGACATGGATCCTGTCAGCAATGCTCACCCGAGGAAACAGGAAGGCGCGATTATGCGAAGTGCCCTCCCGTGAGCATCACACTTCAACTTCTCGCAACAATCATGATCTGAGATTATCATCATCATCAGACTCCTAAGTCCCTATCATCCCGCGCACACTTGACTTCATCCGCTCGTGTCATAATAGGGTCTAGCCCAGAATTCCACGTCAATTTATACGTACATTCCACTGGAGGACCGCTGCTGAGCCGCGCCTGGAGTCAACATCGGTCGAAAGCGAAATATCACCAACAAGGAGCTTGTCCTGGTGTAAAGGGTCAGTGATCATCCTCATTTTATCCTGTCCTGTTTTAGTATGTGGTACTGGGTAAATAGCGAATCAAGAACCTGACGACTTCCTATGACCAGTTCAAGCAGGCGGCCAATTCCTGGACCTTAACCCCCGGCCCCTCATCTCCCATCGTCATGGGGGACATCGTCAAGACCTTATATGGGCGGGAATTGCAGGTCGTCATGACCAGCAACAATACTGCCCCGTTGAATCCAAGCCTCGAAGCTATTTCCCCTCTTCATTTAGGTTTGATGCATTACCTCAAATTTATGTTCGTGGGCCTTTTGAGTGCTTTCTCACTCGGCATGCCTTCTGACGTCGTTGCTATTGCGGCGAACCGCACCATGCAACCCCTCCCCCTTTCGCGCAGTGGTCGCTGGATTATAGATGCGAAAAACCACACCGTACCGTTCGTAGGCGTCAACTGGCCTGGAGCGGGAGAGACTATGCTTCCTGAAGGCTTGGGTCATCAGTCGGTAGCAAGCATCGTGCAGAAGATATCGGAGTTTGGGTTCAATGCTGTTCGACTTACTTTTGCCATTGAGATGGTGGATGATATTCTTGACAACGGTGGCGATGTGACGCTCAATGATACGCTGACAAGGTCTATGGGAGTAGAAAATGGAACCAGCTTGATGATGGACATTCTTTGGAATAATCCGCAGTTCACGGAGCAGACTACAAGATTAGAGGTTCGTCTGCTCCATTTTATCATTTAACGCGGATGATATTTTGATCGTGTAATTACTAACACTGTTCTAGATATTTGACGCCGTAGCTGCAGAACTGGCTGCTCAGAATATATATCTGCACCTCGACAACCACGTTTCAAAAGCAATGTGGTGCTGCGCTCTTGATGACGGAAACTCGTGGTTTGGAGACCAATATTTCAATACAACAACATGGATTCGTGGGCTTACTTACATGGCAGACCACGTTAGTAGACCTTTTACCTATACCCCACCCTTTTTGTATTTCCGGCACTGACAGCTTGAAATACAGGGGAAAAGAAATTGGCCGTCATTTAGTAGCATCGGCCTCCGCAATGAACTCCGCCCATCATCCCTCTCTACCCCGGGTATTGAACCCTATAGCTGGAGCACATGGAAAACCTATATGACAGCCGCCGCCACCGCCGTATATAATGCTAACCCAGACATCCTCATATTCTTCTCCGGCCTCGAGTCTGATTTCAATATTGAGCCTGCAGTCGGGGGGTCCACACTTCTGGATCGTGACTTCTCCTTCAAAGTTTGCTCATACCCATGGGCTCACAAACTCGTGTTTGAAATGCATGAATATGATGAGCATATCTCGGGTATCTGCGAACTTTATAAAAAAGCGCTACTTCTTTTCGGAGCTGATGCCACTACCAAGAAGACAGGAAATGGGCCGGCGCCGCTGGTTATTACCGAGTGGGGCCATAGCCAACGAAATGACAGTGATAGTTATAAGAGTTCTTATAGTACGTGTTTGGCGGAATTCATGGTTGAAAGGCAGCTTGGCTGGATGGTTTGGGTGTTGGCGGGGAGCTACTATATCAGGTCCGGGGTCCAGGGCTATGATGAGCCGTATGGTAAGCTGCACCCTCAACATCGTTCCAAGTTTCGGATGCTCGATATTAACTTATTGGTAGGGCTTTTGGACCACAATTGGGATGAATCCCGTGGTGAAGACTCTATTGCTGCTATTAAAAAGCTAATTCAGGACACATATGCCGCGTATGGCCAGTGAAGGTATTTGAGCTAGCGCTGGACGGTAATTCTTGAGGTCCCTGGGGGCCCCTATTTCCGGAGCTGGGTTGCACCGATTAGTATTGTTTTTTTACGCAGCAGCTATGAGCATTGTGCAATTGCAGAGGAGGATTATATAAAATAGGGCTAGTACTTGGGGGGAGTATTCCAAACACACCTTGCCATAGCAGAATTCTTTTATGAGAAACGATTTTACAAAGCTCTCCTTGCACAACCTTTTAAACTCCGCATAGAACTGATATAGGAAGTGAAGTGTTAAAGTTTCCAATTAATTCGACACATTTGATGCTGCCTTAGCATGTCTTCAACTACTTCCTCTGGCCTTAGCTGACTCTATCACCATCGCTAGGTCCTTCCATTGCGGTTGCAGTGTTTTCGGCGGCTATCCATGGTTGTTATATACGTTAAATGTTTCATTTACTCTAGTTTTACTTTGGTATTATTGACTTCTAATATGAAGTAGGTGATTGAAAGCGTTAGATTCGACGTCGGAATATAAGATCAACAGCTTCGAAATCAACACTCTACTTCATACTACGATCCCCGACGATTTTGGTATCCTTGCCTATTGAGGTTGACCACTAGTGTGATTCATAAACCAGGGAATCCTTGCCAACCTTCCCTTAATTCTACGCGAGAAACGTATATAGGGATATTCCCGTATACGGCCAAAAGCTGGGCAATGATGCCAACAGCTCATGCCGCTACTTCTGCTCATTCTTCCACTTCTCATGCGCCGCATTCTGCGCCTTCCAGTCCTTCTCTAGCTTCTTCTTCCGACTCTTCGGCAAATCATCTCCGCCCTTCAACTTCGTCGGTACCCCATTCGCATCCCACTCAGAAAATTCATCCGTCTTGAACATATCCTGTGGCGGGACCTTAGCCTTTTCAGCTGCCGCAGCCTTCTTCGTCGCCTCCTCCGCCAAACGCTGCTCCTTAGCCAAGCGCTTCTCCTCCACCGCACGTTCTTTAGCCGCGCGCGCCGCCTTCATGCTGGCATCGAGCGGTCGCACCAGCGCTGGCAGCGGCGCGTCTCTGTCCTCCAGGTAAATGTCCTGGTCCCATAGCACTGTGTCGCGCAATGAGTCGCAGAGGCGGAGGAGTTCGGTTTCGATGCCGGCGGGTTGGGCGAGCGCGGTCTTGACTTGCGATTGAAATGTCTGGTATGCTGTTACATATGGTAGGTTCTCCGGGTTGGGAGTGGCTGGTAGCGACTGCGAGGCCAATTTCTCTAGCACTTCTGGCACAATGGCCTTGGCGCGGGCTTGCCGGCGGACCTCGTCGCGTATCTGGCTGAGGCTGTAGATGACGGGTTGTGCAGGGATAGGGATAGAGACGCCTTCCCAGCCGATGGTGGTGGTATTGGGGCTGGCGCTGCCGTTGATGCCGAATATAGTGATGATACGCGTGATCCAGTGGGCTATGGAGAGGAGGGTGGCAGTGTCGGTGTTGGCGTCAGTAGAAATGGCGGAGTTAGCTTCGGTAACGAGGTTAGAGATGAATTGCATAACTAAGGGGGTGTTGAAGGAGTCGCAGAGGGCGGCGTCGGTTTCCTTCTTAGCCTTTTCAAGGGCAGCGGAAAGGGGGCTAGAGGACGAGGGTTGGTTGTTAGTGGTGTCCTTGGTGGAAAGTTCAATATCAACGGCCTTGAGGAAGAAATTTGTGATTTTTTCTTCCCAGCCTTTGGCGATGTTGACGAGGCCTTCGGTAATCTCTACGCCGTCCTTCCATGAGCCAAGAAGCAGCACGATGCGCACCAATCTCGATGTCCACGCCGGTATGCCGTCCTCGCCCAGTGTCAAGGCCTCGCGAATCGAGGTGAAGTTTTTTAGACTCTTGCTCATCTTTTGGCCCTGGATGGACAAGTGCCCCATATGAAGGAAATATCTGTGAAGTGTATCAGCCGTTGATCATGGAACCAAAGTTGCCTTGCCCCTACCTAACCCAGGTATGATTACTTGCAGCGCAGCCTTCCTCGCCCAGCCAATACGCCTCACTCTGTGCTAGCTCATTACTATACGCGGAGCAATACGTCAGTATTTTATTATAACGAGGGATATATAGTTCTTACTCATGATGTGGAAATTTGAGATCCACACCTAAAAATTACAATTATTTTCAAGTTTTAGAATAAGAAGAAAAGGATTCGAACCTCCACTACTTCAAGTTAGCGCTTTAAACTATACATATTTTTGTAGTCATTTGGTTCACCTGTGAATGTCCATGGTCGGCCCTAGGACCGCTGAGGCCATGACACTGCACTTATTATTTTTAGAGGCTCCCAAAGTATAACGGTTCTCAAGAGAAATACCTCAATATGCCAACCCGGCCTTGATGGCCCCCATCTTTTTGACGGCCATGCGGGCTCGCCGGGCATACTCTTCTTGATGAGCGCAAAGTCATTTTTCGAGCGCTTGTCGCTACGTTTCTTAGATAGACCGCCCTCGCCGTCGGCGAGTAGCTCTTGATTGCCACGATTCTGGGGCTCCAGTCGGCAGTAGGCGTTACCAACCTTTTCAAAAGAATCAATGTCAAAGTATACATTCCCTTGTTCGGTCTGGTAGGCAAAACCCTTTTCGATGATCTTCTCCACGAATTCGTTGATTTGCGGGACAAACTCGGTGACGCGAGTGATTTCGTCTGGGTCGAGAACGTTGAGCGCGTGCATGTCTTCGAAAAATAGTTTCTCGTAGTGCTGCGTTAATTGAACAAACATGGCTTTGGTAGTTAGCATAATCATGCCCACGGCTTATACAGGGGTTACTTGCTGTGATCCGTGGCGTCAATTTGAGAGCCGTAGAGATCGTCTAAATATGAGAGTAAGACATCGTCGACCTTTGTATACAGTCCATCTTGTGGTGTGGACTTGGAAGCGCTGAATGCTTCGAGCCCGTCAGCAGCAGCTTGAGCAGTGCGTAGGTGCATTTTGATCTTAGCCTCCGTTTCGCTAGGGGCGGCTGTGCCATCAAGGGATTTCCCCTCGATCACATTTTTGTACGCAAGCTCAGAGGCTGTTTTGAAATCGTGAGTCGTGGTTTGCGCCGGCACAAGGCCCAGATTCTTGATAACATAAGCCTTCCACGCAGCATGGGTCTCCTGAAATGTGGCGTCGTCAAATATGGAATGTTTCGATTTGAATTGAGCGAGTAAGTAGCGCTGCCTAGCACGGGTTATGATTTTGTCATCTACGTCGGTCTGTATTCTTTCATGTTAGCTCCATTGATGTCGCGCAAGGTACGAGTGCAGCTTGACGAGACCAGAGAGGGTACTTACAATGTTCATTACAAATTTGACATTGAAGGCAAAGTAATCCCTCAAAATGCGCCTAATAATATCGGTCGAAACATAATTCCGGGCGTGGCCTACCAGCAGTTAACACCTTATGCTGTATATATGAACCGGAAGTAATTTCCCCTTACCAAGATGTGCAATATCGTATACCGTTGGGCCGCACGCATACCAAGTGACATTCTTTCCTTCCGGGTCAAGCGGAACAAAATCATTCTTCCTCCTGGTCAGCGAATTGTAAATCTGTAGCGGTGGCAGCTCAACGCCCGGCGGCTTCTTGGGCTGCTCCCATGCAGGCTGCCTCGAGGCCATGGAGTGTCGCTGGCGCCGAAGATGAACGGGTGGAGAAAGGGAACGAGGAAGTGATCGGTGTACGCCCGCGGGGGATTCTAAGGGCAGTGGACAGTGGTACTGGAGTAGTGTTCGGCGTAGAGCGAGTGGGCACAAAGAGAGTATGCACATGCACATCGATAGAAAGCGGAGGGGTAGGCAACGTGGGAAAGAATTCAATGTTGGAGGGGCACGCGTTTAACGCGTTTAACGCGTTTCAAATTCAAGCAGGCTGAGTCATCCATCGGTCACCAACTGCCACGTGCTTCTGCCAGGCCCCGGAGGCGCTTATTGGGACGTGCGTACGCTAATCCGTATTGTGACAAGCGCCAGGTACGTTAGGGTATAGGCTTGGCCCTGTCTTGAATTGCCCCAGGGTGTGGAAATGGATATATCTGCCCCGTCTCAATGGTGTTTAACGATTCCTCCCACTAAGATTGTTTGGATTGTACAGTATACTGTAGCTTCTTCTACTGCCATGGTGTTTGGTTTTTAAATGCCTGTAGCACTGAGTCCACAAGGTATAAGTTCCTGGATCTCCACAACTTTGGAAATTGGAACCGTCATCGTACAGCCTAAGCATCTGTGAACGGGGTCGAAGTTTGCCGTCCTCCGGAAGCAATTGTGAGTGGGGGTTGGTCGGCCGTCGATATCCAGGTAGAGACAAAATTTTCTGTACGCCAAAATCTTGACTTCCTGTCCATCCTAGAATTCCGAAAGACATTTCCTTCAGATTTAGCACGCCTATCGTATTGTTAACTATTGTAAAAACAATTGGTCATGGTCGTTGACTTACAAAATCAACATACTTTGTCTAGCTCTGTTACTGAGTTTGACTACAAGCGACTCTCCACGAGCTAATATTTCCAAAGAATTTGCATTTTAAATAGTTCTGTGCCCAAGCTAAAAAGCCGGCATCGTAATCACTATTCACCAGTATCTTCTGCGCTTGCATTTCCGTGTCTTGGTAAAAGTACATCACCTTGAGAAGACTATGTTCAAAGATATTGAGCCTTTGCACAGCTTCCAAAAATGACAAAGTGGTAAACGTAGGATCTGCAACAGTTCAACAAACATCTAATCGTGCAAAGCGCGGAATAAAGTACTCCAGCCCACTCAGCATTTTTCTTAGGTGTCTTTATACTCCGCACGCCAATGCTAGTCGAAAGCATATATGAAACTCAGGTTAACACCTTTAGCAGCTAAACTTGGATGCTTCGATTTTCCGTATCCCAAGGCTTGTTGATCGCCCTGTCTTCAGTCTGGCGGGGCATTATAACTGCCAATCGAGCATCTTCTTGGCCAGATGGTGCAGAGAGTCTGTCTCCTGGCTGTTTTGATTCTTGAACCTTGTTCGCATAACATGCCTCATGTCGCTGAATAATGGTACCTGGACGCAGGGATGACGTTTTGTCCACAAATGGATCTTTCATGAACTTTGTTAATTGTACAAGCTCGGTCTGCGATAAAGTTTCTTTATCTTCTTCATTGAAAATTGGTGAACGGAAATCTCCATGCAAGAAAATGTAATGGGGTCATCTTGAGCAAAACTAGTGTTGTCCCCGTTACCACCATCGTCCTCAGATCCGTGTGTGAAGGTACAAAGTACGGGGCCCCAGTTAGCAAAGCTGACTGGTAAGAGTGGGCTGTGTGAGCCGGATGGAAATCGAACCTGACTTTGTACCTGGCTAAGCGACAAAAATTCAAGTGCTCCTTGCTTCGCCGGTTAAACGCTTAAACTAAAGGTGTGCGGCGGAATAACAGGGAAAAAAAACTAATTAAAAAGCTCTTAACTATTATTATTATTGATACTATAATTAAAAGAAGAAAAAAAAATGTGTTCGCCCGACGAGGGTCTCGAACCCTCAACCTTGGGCTTAAAAGGCCCACGCGCTAACCAATTGTGCCAGCCGGGCTGTTGTGACTGAAATTGCCACGTTATTGTTCAATTTTCGCTTATTCCTCCTTATACAACCCAAAATTCTGCGCACCACTCTCCGGGGGCCGAGACTGCTCACGTGACCTGACACAACTAAGTCAGCTTATATTACAGTTAAAAGAGCCATACAATAAGTAATAAGAAAATATTATAATCGTTCCTCAGGATACAAAATGTATTCTATTTAAGATATAGATAAACGTAGTTTTTATCGCTGATACACCAGCTAGCGTGTGGAGTCCCAATCCTGCTGCCCTTTTAATGCCAGTGTGTAAGAAAAGAGGTATTATTACTTATCCAGTATCAATTAGACAGAAGAGGCCAGTTCTAAACTCAGAATTAGAGGCACGCTTGCAGCCTTACAAGTACACCTCAACACAACTATAAAACGAGAGGATCAAGTCTTACTATGGACGGGAATTAGTTCTTGGCGGCCCGAGGATTTGCCGGGAGCTGTGACTTGCTGTTTGCGTTCGTCGGGCACGTTACAGTTTGCTTATAATTTATATCTCGATTGACATCGAACGAAATACTGCGGAAACCTGAGGCTTTTGGACCTCTATTTCTTGCAGGTGCGATTCTCTAGAGTGTATCACTTTTGATAAGGAGGCTCCCTCGACAGCAGCTCGTTCTCCCTGCCATCCCGCCATCACGACCCTCACGGCGACGGCCCTCTACCCACTCGTCCGCCCAGCAGGAACTCCAGACGGGCGTGGGAGTCTGCAATATGTACCTTATATATTGTACGGAGTAGGGGATCAATTGTCTATTGGATATAGGTAAGGTAGGTAGGATTGCCACATCACATCCTGTCAATCGGCATCCACCGAGGCTCTAGCTCTGCTCCCAGCTGAACATAGATTGTAATTTGCACGGCTGTAAAATGCTACAAACTCGACACGTTCGCTAGCTCACGATCTGAAGACTGCTAAGCAAGTCCAACTGCCCTGCTCAATTACTCTGTTGAAGTGAGTACATCTACCACGTACCGATCGTTGACGGCGTCCAGAAGGTTGCTGTTCTGCATAGGAATGACGATAGGGATCTAGAATGTCGTATGTCAGCCATTCATCAATACCTGTTAACAACTAACTATTTTTGAGCTCTGACGAGTTATGTACTCTCCAAGCGATTTTGTGTAAGCTGGTTGACAATTTAGATGACCTAAGCCTTGAATCTCACCGCATCCGATGGCGTCACATGAAACAGAAGTATAAGTGCTAGGAGTCAACGAACCTTTCAACCGATATGCTTAAAGGGAGCAGGGCACTAGCAATGAGGCCGATTTTGATGCAGGCCATGGCAAGGCAAAATCTCATCGATAGCAAGTTGTGCTCACCAAAGTGCGTTGCAGGATCGCCAGCAGCAAGGTGTACTAGTGGTAGTTTCACTATCCAATTTACTCCATACGTTCAGTTGAATGTAAATCAATATGATCAAAGATATTTGCTTATTGGAATGGGGATTTGAAATCGTTTTCGCTTCTTATGGCTAACTCACTCTCGTGGACAATGCCTCCGTGGTCGCGATCAGGATTGCGATACAATGAGGTTACCAATTCCAGTGAGGATGAGAGTTAAGTTTGGGTTTTCGACAGCCTCTTTCTTTCATACTTGTTCAGATCAAGTCACGTACAGTAGAAGATGTGAAAATCTACATTCTGGTTGCTTGTTCCGCCTAGCATTATCACCTGCAGCCATACAGGCATGGCCACGTTGCTGCCTTGTGAAGTTGTGGCTGTGGTAATCACGTCTCAAATATACGTCGTTTCGCAATGAATACCCTGCTCGCATTATCGTTCTTCCAAATTTCGTGAAGTATTTGATAGTGATGGCATTGGTAACTTATCAGCGCCTTGATTTATTATATGACGAGCTTCGTGTTCTTGTTCTTCAGCCGGGTGAAGGCGATGCGCCCATTAGTGCCTACTTGACACCGACGACATTACATAGCAATCTACCATATGAAGCACTTTCATACGTCTGGGGTGACCCTTGCGTCACGAGGTCAATTCAGCTAAGAGCTATGGACAACATGAATTTCTTAGGAGTGGAAGTTGAAGTCCAAATCACGACAAACCTAGAGTCTGCCTTGCGACACCTCCGACTCAAAGACCGAAGCCGGACCCTTTGGGTAGATGCGTTATGTATAAATCAAAATGATCCTGACGAGAAAGTACACCAAATCCGGAACATGGGCGATATCTACCGGAAGGCTTCGAGTGTGTGCATGTGGCTGGGAGAAGAGGCGAATGATAGCGATGCCGCAATGGAGCTGATACATCTTTATCGCGATGATGACCCCGACTGGAGACGATTACCCCAGACGAAAAATTGGTCTAGACACTGCAAGGCATTGACATACTTAGTTTGCCGACCATGGTTCACTCGCCGCTGGATTGTGCAAGAAATCGCGCTGGCCCCATGCAGTGTTATCTATTGTGGCACAAGGTGAACAACATGGTGTGCACTTTACAGGGCTACATATTCTCTCAGTGCTGAGACGCACAAGTCAAGGGTTGGCTTTGCTCTAATGAACATCTTCAATCCTGGCTCACAGGGGTTGGACACATCGTCAGCATTCAAACCGCACTAAATGCCATCGCTCGAGACCGATTTCCAGCTCTATCAATGCTGCTGAAAATATTCCAATCGAAATATGTTACTAATCCACGAGATGCTGTTTATGCTCTTCTCTCTCTATCAAAAGAACGTCAGCTTGGTCAGCCGAACATCGATTACACGGCCGGAATTCTAGATGTCTTCCGGAATACGGTCGAACTCAGTGTCCGGGTGAATGAGACTTTAGATATCATTTGCCAGAGCTTCGGACTTGGGCCTTGCGAACACGAATTATCCTGGGTTCCCCGCTTCTACACTAAATTTCGGGATTGTGCTTGTCGAAAGGAAAACGACCTCCCGGGCGAAGGCTATCCGTACCGGAGCGAGTCACCGTACAGCACTTCAGGCTCATCTAAGCCCGAAGCAAACTTCAACGGTCATAAGCTGGTTGCAAAAGGATTTCTGATAGATAGGGTCCGAAATATACTGGAACCTGAAATAAGGACCGCGCTGAGCTTGGAAATTCCATTGTCCTGGAAAGAAGCAGTGTTATCACTAGATGCAATATGCATTGATGGAGGTAACCGCGGGCATGAAGCCCTTGCAACTGATCATGCCTCAAAGTTCAGCGCTTTCTGGCGTACTCTGGTCACAGATAGGGTTCCAGGGAGCCCCAAAAACAATAAAGCGCCCAAAAATTGGCACAGAGCCTGCGAGAAATGGTGCAATGGGGACATGGTTGTTCCCCAGTACAGCAGTGCTTTTGAGGCGAGGAAACGCCGATCATGTCTCTCGTTGATTTTCGTCGCTATTTGGAGATCTACATATGACCGGCGCTTCATGGTCACGGGGATGAACCGCATAGGGCTTGGGCCTAAGATGCTGAAGGAGGGTGACCTTGTATGTGTCCTGCTTGGCTGCTCAGTCCCTGTCATACTCCGACCAGCTACTGACCCAGCACTGGCTGGCTGTTATTATTTTATTGGTGATGCTTATGTTCATGGGATTATGGATGGCGAGGTGGTAACAAGATTGGAGGCTGGAGATTATACCCCAGAGGATTTGGTAATTATATGAAGCCGCACCTTGTTTATACCTTAAACCGTGTACAACAGTGGTTCTAGGATCAAGCCATTCTACTACTCGATTTGCCCGCTACTCGCCTGATTTGAACCCCATTGAGTAAATCTAGTGGCACCATAAAAACAAGGTTATTTTGTTTTACCCCAAGCTTGAAACTATGGGAAACGGCGAGGCAGCTATTACGCTCTTTCCTAGGCCTTATATAAAGCCTAGGAGGCGTTGCCGGATAAGTTGTTTTGGAGTTGAATTAATAGTATGTGTAGAGCTGCGAAAGCAAAAATAATTACGGCAACTCTGAGTGCAACTAGACGAGCAACCACAGGACGCTCAACCAAGGAAACGACGACAGGTAGAGGTGATCTAGAGGATGAGTAAGGGACGAAGAGCACCAAAGGAAACGGCACTGGTTAGAAGATCGCTAGTGGGAACAACTTATGAAAGCTGAGGATCTATACGCAGAGCACCAACCAGGGCATCAAACCAGAAGATGGACTCGCAACAGCAAGTTGTGCCGAGAGCCGAAGAACAGCCTGAACTAAGTGTAGAGCGACGGGCCGAGTTGAAAGAACTAAGTTCCCAACAATAGAGATTTAGAAACCGATAGAAAGAAGGATTTACGGGAACTCGACAATTGAAATTGGGCAATTGAGAAGGAACACAATGACTGAAAAGTGAGAATATATTGCCTGTAGTGGAATAAGCAACAAAATCGGTTGGAAAGAAAAGACGAGCTGGTAGATATATATTTTATTGTTATGAGATGAAATTACGAAATTGTGAAAATACTTTGAATTATACGACTAACTACTCCGTTTCTTTCTTTCTTTGTCAAATCGTGCCACAGTTTATACAACATAGCGATAGTCGTGTGACTTATACTATCTGATAATAGCAAAACACTAAAGGATAAGGAGGTGATTATGAAGTGCGTACGTTCCTTAACTTTCTCTGTATTTCTTCGAACTCTTGTTATAATTTGTAGGAGTAGTGTATTAGTCGGCCCCGCCTTTAATTATTTTTCTATTCCAACCTTCAAGTAAAACCTTAGCTCAACATGCTGCCGCCCCATCATCCGTAACTCCAACACAAGCCACTTCCAGCAAATTTCAACTTGTAGAAAAATTACACCAAAGGCTGCTTACTTTAAGTATACTCACCCTCTAAAAGTCCCTCCGCGCCATAAAATGATCACAAAGCATGCTTGTTTCGCTACTAAAAGCTTTGCCTCCATTAATCCTCCTGCAAGAACCCCATGATTGCTTTAATACCTCCCGGGCCTAGCCCTCCACGTGGATAACACACAAAGACAGGCTCATTCCAACAGCCCATCTTCTCTCTAAATTCGCTCTTATTTGTAAGTTTAAACTGTTTATTAAGCGTCGCATATGCCTTCTTAAGCGCCTTCACCTTGTAGGCATTTAGATTCCGGCCACCCTCGAGATGTGGAAGTGCGCCTGTACCGAAGGTCACCTGTTTTAGATCCGGGTTGGCGATGGCGATGGACTTGAGGGAGAAGAGAATGAGTGATTCGATAGTACCGGAAGGAGCGCCAGGGAATTCCAGGGAGAATTTAACTTGGTAGCCGTTCTTGGGGGAGAGTTGATGGAGAACAACGACGGCGTGCATATGTTCGTCGGGACCTTTGGCGTAGTAATAGCGACGATGCTCCTGGTCTACCCACGGTCGGATCTGGGTAAGGTGGACTTGGCTCCCCTTGCGGTTGAAGTGCCACCGCTGAATACCTTCGTCGATTTTGGCTTTGATGTCTTCGGGGACAGGCTTGTTGACAGGTAGTTCGATGTTCTTGACGCCTTCTTTCTCCGCGTGACGTACTTTGCGCCCAAGATCACTATCCTTGATTGCGGGATTATCTCGAGGATTGGCGCGCTCTTCGGCGATACATGCGAGGGTCCGCCAGTCAAATTTCTCGCCCAAGTACTCCTCTACGTCTTTGCAGGCAATCATCCATAGGGGCTTGATACCTCTATATGCCTCTTTCAGAAATTGTAAAAAGCCGGAGATGATCTGAGGGTATTGCCTTTTATCGCATAAAGGGTCCCCAATGGCGATGAGGTAGTTGTTGTAAACGATGTATCCTTGTGCCGCTCCGGTAGACGGGTGCCGCCATACCTGGTATCGCTTGTCCAACCAAGATGTGTTGGCAGCATCGCCGTAATTTGCAATGAGCTTTTCGAGTGGTTGAAGCTGGGACTTCATATCAATGGGAGCAACTAGTCCCGTTCCTGTCGTCTCAAGCCCATCCCTGTCCCATGGTGGGTTTGTGGTGCTGGCTTCTTCATGCCGGAGTTTCAGTATGGGAGGTTTGGCTGGAAAAGACTTGGGATCTCTGGGGAACAGAGATGCAAGACGTATATTACCAAGGCTCAAAAAGAGATAGGTTAGTCGCTCAAGACCGATGCCACAGCCTGCATGTGGTGGAGCACCCCAGCGGAATCCTTCCAAGTATTCTGTCATGGTATCCGGCCTCAGACCCTTCTGCTTCATCCTCTTTTCCAAGAATTTCGCGTCGTGGATACGTTGACCACCAGTCAAGATCTCCTGCCCTCGCATAAAAATGTCGAACGAGTTGGTGAATCGGTCGTCCGATGGGTCAGGCATGGTGTAGAATGGTCGAACGGAAGCAGGGAATTTATCAAGAATGTAGTAATCGGTGTGGTACTTATCTTTTACCAACTGCCCTAATCGAATCTCTGCTCTGGTTGGGAGATCTTCTGTCTCTTCTACCGATTTCCCACTGTCATCGACCCACCCATCATCTTTGAGCATTTGGACACCCTCCTTGAACGGAATGCGAGGCGTTTCTTCCAACCATTGGACTCTCTCATGAGGATAATATTGCGAGATTATGTCGATTTCTCGCTGATATCGCTGATAAATCCCTTGCCATAAGTTCTTGAACATGTCATCAATAAGGTCCAGAGCCTCGTGGTAATGCTCTTCCAATGCCATTTCTAGATCTAGACCAGTGTATTCGGTCAAATGCCGCGGCGTATTGCTATCTTCGGCACGGAAGACGGCACCTATCTCATAAACCTTCTCAAAATCCGCCGCGATACACATCTGTTTTGAGAGCTGGGGCGATTGGGCGAGAAAAGCCGGACGTCCAAAGTAGTTCACCTCAAAAACAGTGGCCCCTGATTCGGTCGCACCGCCCTGAAGCTTTGGCGTATGGATTTCAATAAACCCTTGCGAATCAAGATACGAGCGAAATATGTTGCAAATACCTGATTGGATGCGGAATATTGACTGCGCTGAGCCGGTTCGAAGATCAACAACTCGGTTGTTCAAGCGGACTCGTTGGGGAAGCGATCGGTTTTGCCTGCTGGCATCGGACCTGCCTGCTTCTGATTAGCGATAGACACTTGAGCCTCGGCGATAGTACATACTGCGACTGACTGGCCTTGCCTTGTCTAAAGAAGCCCTAACAACATCCTGAAACGGACGTGGTGTGCCAATCTTAGATACCTCCTCAGCGGGCAGCAGGCTGTCATCTTCATCCTCAGTGTCCTCCTTCTCGCGATTGATGTTCTCCGCATCATAGACTGTGAATGGGACATTCTCTGTCAAGTTCACTAGCTTGTGGACCTCGTACACATCGAGCTCGTAGTCATGTATTGTCGCATTCTTGACTCGCTGTACTGCCTTTCGTAACTTGGCGCGGACGACCACAATCGTTTCGTTGGGGTAGCGCTCCACACTTCGAACCATCTTCTCAGAAACGGTGCCTTTATCTTCTGAATCTGAACGACAATTAATCAATCAGATATCCAAGGTGCCGTGAGCCAAATTCATACCTTCGTCTTCTCGCGTGGATTTGGTGGTTTCCAACACTCCCTGAATGGTCATAGTCTGCTGGCGGAAAACGATAAATACCAGTTTCGCACTCATTGGGCGGAGGGTATGGATACGGGCACGAAATGTGATGACTTTGCCTTCAGATTCTGCGAGAGAGTCAGAATAGGGGTCGTTATATTATCTGCAAGCTTGCAAATCCACCTACCCCTGAAATCCAATTCCTTGAGGTTGATTCGGTTTTCATGGTTCCATCGCTTGCTCATGTTCATACTATAGGGCCGATACAATTTGGTCAGGTCGGCGGGCCCTTCTTGCAAGAACTTCTCATCCTCTATTTTGGCCAAGCTCTCCCGCTTCTTATTCTCGGCCTTCGCTCGTGACTTGTCTAAACTCCGCTTCTGTCTCTGGGCTAGGATAAACTCCTGGCTCTGGCGCTTATTAGGGGTGGAGGTGCCGCTATTTGAGACCCGATCGATAGCACTGTCAACATTGCCGCTGTCGTTCAACGATATTGAGGATGGGGTAACAATCCTGCTGGACACCGAGTCGTTGGAAGTGTCACTTGAACTAAAACCAGATTTGAACTTCCGCAGAGGCTTCTTGAGGAACGACATGCTGGCGATATCTTGTGAGTTTGAAAGCCCGCCAGATACCTGGCGACGTTGAGCAATTAATAACAAGGCTGGTGTTGCCGTTGCCGTTGCAATGCAGCCAGCTGATTAATGAATGAGCCCTATCAATTGGTCTTGCGACCAGACCAGGGCTAAGGGTAGACGGGAGACCAACTGGCGGTAGCTGATTAATTCTATCTGTCAGGTCGGAACATCCGGGCTGACGGCGAAATGGTTGCTCGTGCTTATTTCCGTTTCCCTGAATTTTGCCCCACGATGTATGTGTATCATAGGTGAGGGCGGGGGGCTCCGGCGCAAACCGGAGGCAAAGCTTACGGAGGTGGTATAATAATAGGATAGATGGGTAGATAGGATTTTAAAGGACCAGCTTCTATAAAGGAAGGATGGGAGGAAGCCGCCGAGTTAAAACACGGGAGTTTTTAGGTGTTATTGGGGTTTAGCTGGTTCAGCTCCATCAGTGATGTCACTGTACTGCAACTTCAACTACGTCGTTGATCATCCCAAGGAATGCGGGTCTCCGGGCCCGGCCGCAACCTTGGCATACGACAGTGCAAAGTGATCTTGCTAATAACCCACCCGGTGTGTTATTAAGGACCACTCCACCTCCAAGTTATGCTGATAATGGCACGCCTGTGATTCTCCGAGGACAAGTACTCTCCGCGCCCTGACTACATCAGAACTTAGAAGCAACTCCTGCTCCGTACGCCACTCATCACACATCACACATCATACCTAGGTATATTATACAACAGACAACACTCGCGAGCTATGCCCCGATTGTTGCTGGGTCTCTTTCTTTTCGTCTATAAGATAGGATAGGATAGGATAGGTAGGGTCTCGGCGCCGCCGGCCGCTGTTACCTTTGCTTTCTACTCTCTATCTCCTTGGGATCATCCGGATCCTCATGTGTTTCTGGTTCCCTCGCCTCGATTCATTTCGCTGGCTGCTCATGGTCAAAGCAGTGATATGGCGGGCCCTCATGGCCGTAGGGATGAAAATTCACAATTTCGCAGACCCCAAACCACCCTCGCCGACTTTCACACTGGTCATCCCTTCGCGACTGAGTCCACGCGGAGGATCCTTCAAATTAGTCTTCTACGTCCCAGACGGATACTTTGATGCTCCTGATGACTATCGATTTCCCGTCGTGGTCAATTATCATGGAGGAGGCTTCACCTTGGGCACCGCCACTGATGACGCGAGGTGGGCGGCTTGTATAGTGAGGCATGTCTATGCCGTATTCGTCTCCGTGGAGTACCGGCTCGCACCTGAATATCCTTTCAGCGTAGGAGTTGAGGATGGCACCGATGCAGTGATATATCTGGCCTCGCATGCCGAAGAGCTACAAATTAATCCGCACCAAATGGCACTATCCGGTTTCTCTGCTGGCGGGAACTTCGCTCTCACTGTGCCCCTTATGCTCCATGATTTGCGGAACCACTCGGGGAGGCGCATGCTAGGAAAGACCAACACTAATCCCACTACAAATCCACTTAACAAGCGGCGGCGCCTAGGGGAAGGAGAGGGAGACACATTGTTACCCATCCCATCTGCACCGGCTTCGCCCCCCACCGCCGCCTTCACGCCATCCTCTTCAACACTCTCCCTCCCCGTTCCTAGCCCAGTATCCAGCCGTTCACCAACAGGTTCGGTCTACAAATTAACGGACCTCCAACCTACCGCCCTCGAAGTGGAGCAAGCGATCCCTGACTTGACGCTCAAAGCACTCGTGTCCTTCTACCCTCCAACAGACTTTCGAATATCGCGCGAGGAGAAGCGTATTACAAATCCTCAGCCCGGAAAGAATCTCCCGCTCATGCTGACGAGCCTCTTTGACGCATCATACATGCACCAAGATGGCGATATTGCTCTTGACGACCCGTACCTGTCCCCCGCCGCGGCATCGGACGCCCTCCTAACAGAGGCATATCCGGATGAGATAATTCTATATACCTGCGAATACGACATGTTAAACGCAGAAGGCACCGCATTTGGCGAGAGGCTAGCCGCGCCGCCGATAGCGAAGACAGTACATGGCGGACTCATCAAATCAGTCGTCCATGGGTTCGACAAGAAACCGAACCCGATCAGCTTCCCAGCGTCGGCAGACCGATGTTATGCGGAAGCCTGCGCAGAATTGAAGAGGATATTTGGCGGACCGACCAGTTTTGAGGAGAGGAGGCAGCTAGAGAAGAGTAAACCGGTTTACAGGTTTTCGGATGAGAATGAAAGGGGAGAGGATGAGCCAGGAGAGGATGGAGATGGACACTTAATTGATAGGAGTGTGAATGCTCCAGGTGAGAGTAGTAGAGCTGGCTTGGGCGCGCTGATATGAGAACTTTTGTGAGCAGATCGGTTACATTCAATGTCCCTAGAGAGTGGTGGTTAGTGGCCCCATGATTAGACGGCGGAGCTCATTATTTGGGAGACGAGGCAACGGTGAATGGTTTTCGGATGAGTTTATGTATTAAATGCTGATTGATGATGCGATATATGGCTTTTGTTCGCATGTGTAGTAACACGATAACTAAAAGTTATTTCTTTTCCCTTGACCTGCTTGCTCGCCCTTGCGATACCTCCATCACCTTGACTAATACTATTCCCGTCCTCGTTACTAACAAATCGAAAACCAGGGAAGCCAGGACCTAGATATAATCCGCGAAAAACATATACCCCCCACCTCATACATTCCCAGTCCGTAAAAATAAGTCTTTCGGGGCGGTAAATGTCACGCATTGGTTAGGGTAAAGACACTCATTAAATGTGTAGAAGCACGCTTCGTAGACTCCACTAGTATCCACTAATACAATCACTAGCGATGTTCAACATAGCTCAAACTAGAATTCATCAAGTCATATCCCATTGTCGCAGAGAGCTAAATTCATACACCTCCCACCCCGTTACACTAATCTGCCTATGTATCCTGCCGAAATGGTCGTGCCTGCGTCCCGGGGCTTTTCACAAGTACCCGTCAGCAAGGCCACCTAGTCCTATGCAATGCCTCATGCGCGGAACTTTGCACCGATTGGGGCCCTGGCGTTCTTATCAGCTTTGGCAGCCTTAGCAGTCTTAGCAGTGCTGGCCGAGTTGGCAGTCTTAGCAGTGTTGGCTGTGTTGGCTGTGTTGGCGCCCGCGGCAGCAGTGGAATTTGATGCTGTGGATGCACCACCAGCACCAGTCATCTGGAAGGCAACCACTCCGCCGAATGGACCGGCGTTGGAAGGGTTGACGATCTTGGCGAGGCAGACGTTATTCTGGCCACCAACAGTGCCCGTGCATGTGGTGCCCGCTGGAATGGTTGCGGCGAACGGAAAGTCCTCGTTGACATTGGAAGCACGCTTCATGATTCCCATCTTAACGAGAGTGCGGGCAATAAGGCTCCGTTGCTTGGGAGCGGCAATGTTGCCCTTCTTGCCAGGGACTTGTTGGGTAACTGTGGCTTCTGTGCCAGATGCGAAGGCGCCAGTTCCAGTCGGGTCAATGACGGCAGTGTATGGGCCAGCGCCATCTGTGGTGACAATGTGGACGGTACCGGAGAGAGATCCGCCAGGGGAAACCTGGGGGAGGGTGTCGCCGGACTGGGCCATTACGGATGTCATATCGGCGAGTGTGTTGGGACCAGCTGAGGTCTTTCCAAGGCCATCAGACGCGGCTTTATTGGACTTGAAGACCGTTGTGTCGACTTCAGTCACCTTATTTTTTCCAGGACCTGGGACAACACCGCCTTGAATACCGAGAGCGGTAGTATTTCCACCGGCATCGCCTGTCTGCAAGCCTATCAGCATCTATCTATTGGCATAGCATCTGAGTAATACTCACCATAACTGCAACTTTGCCATGGGCGGCAACGAGTGGAGATGCTACCAGAGCGGCGAGGATGAACTTGCTGAGCATTTTGACGATGTTGATTTGAAGTCCGAATATATATTGAAATAATACAGATGTAATAAAGATCGTAAGCCGGTTACAGATCAATCCTAAGTAGCTGAAGAAGGGAAAAGAATATAAATTGAACAGAGCTGGGAATGGGGAGATGAGAAGATGAGAAGAGGATCGCTGATAGTTTGAAAGTGGAGAGGGGCATTGGGAGGCTTTAATAGTTTTTCGTTCTAATAGACTTCACGATGGTTCACCCTTCGAGCTAACTCTCAACCGGAAATGCGGCAAAGAGGCGCCTAGAAGATCGTCTGGTTGGTTGTGTTCTGCAACCAACAGCCATGTACAAAACATAATTGAAGCAGATCAAAGCTTAGGGCACTGTTGAAGATGTGGCCGTGAGGCTGTACAAAGTGAGGGTGCACAGCGCCCTTCCCCACAGAGCCGGCCATATTTGGCTAAATATTCTAGGATCTTGCTAGAGTCCATGGCGGCATTTGAACTAGTATTCTGACAGAAACGGCATGTATTATCGAGGTGCAACGAGAGCAGGGTTGGACAGGAACCAGTTTTGAAACAAAATAGCGGAACAGTACCTGAACTCGCACAGGGTAGGGTTGACATGCATAATGCTAGGGGATGATGCGCCAATCAAATATACGCTCGGGTAATTGAAGACGATCAATTATGTTTGAAGAAGATCCTCCACAAATCTCACTAAGCTTTTCGAGCCAGACTTGGCAAATATGAAGCGCTGAACATGCCGTTTTTAGGTCTGTGCATGTTTTCAAGCAGGGTCCAATCAAGTGACCTAGTAGAGATGGATTGAATGATCGTACAACTTTTAGCTGTTTGTAGATTTGTGACGTGAATTGTGCCCACAAGTGCTAAACTTTTACGTTTAAAGAAGCAGTTGAGGGGTTGTAGCTTTCATTTGCGTTTTGCCAATAGACCAATTTCCTATTCAAAAGGCATGGAATATAAATAAATAGGCTCGATACAAGACTGAGAAGCCCTTTTGCTGCTTATATTTTTTTGACTAGCGACAATACGAAGTAGAACTCCACTCGGCGTTTCGAGCGTTTCACGAGAATAAGCTTTGCCTATATGTCGCCAACAGGTCTTGCCCGGCTGGGCCACTTGGCGGGCTGCCGCTTGGGTCTTGTTTCGGGTAATAGAGCGCTAGAAATGCGATTTGATGGCAGGGTTTCGCAGATCATACACATGTATGATACCAGGAGCCCTAATATCAATTGCCGGGCCCTGCTTTCGGCCAACGACATGGCAAGAGACAAAGTAAGTTCGACTTGTTTTGTTTTTCCGGGGTGTACCGAGTAGCGCCTCTAACGGCGTTTCCGGCTGGGTCGCCTTTGACCGAGTTCGGTCGGATCCTTCGTAGTGATTTAACATGTCTCGGCCATCATATGATCCGGAGGCCGTGAAGGCTGCCTCGCTGAGAATGACTTGATTTTCTTTTGCATCGATGCCGCTGGAAGTGAGCAGAGGTAAGATATGGGTGTCGGAATGGTCATGAAATGGACGAGGTGCTCCGTTACGAGTTGCTCGGAACAGAAGCGGTTTCAAAAGCGAACTCGGCTAGTCGAAGGTCACGTGCATATATACTTGGGCAACGACCCCTTATTCATATTCACAGAAACAATCCAAATGTATCTTACCGACCGAGGAAGCTTGAGATTTCTTGGCAAACTATCAACCATCTGCTTAGCTAGCTAAGTACCGGCAATGGTTCGCATATAATGATCAAATCAAAGGTGTTCCATCGACTATAAACAGGAGCCTAATCCAGTCTCTCACTTCGGTTATTAGACTTCCATTACCTGGATCGATGGCAACATATATCAGCCCACAGACCCTCCATACCTAAGCCTTGTATAACCTGAGTTATCGAGCAGATGAAAGGCTCATGTGCCATGTGCCAGCTGCCCTATCCGTCTGCGTCCTCCTGAGTTTTAGGTAGGTTTCTTGACATTTTGCAAGGAAAGCCGTAGAGTTCGTAAGCTCCCACTTTGATTTCGCTAATTTAGTCGTTAGAAACTCTAACCGATCCTCTTTCACAAGCCCTTTCGCTAGCAACTCCCCCACACTGCCGATAATAACTCGAGAGCTAACGATCCGGTGTAGGGCGGTTTCCTCATTCATGGCAATGCTCTCGTCGAGGGATAACAGCGAACAGCTAAGGCAGATTTTCAAGATTCCATTTGGCGGAGTCCCGATAAATGCTTCGACCGGTGCAATAATATGACCGCAGCCAAATCTTAGGTCGCTTCGGCACAAGGGGCAAGTCGATTTGGTCTGTAGCCACTCCATAGTGCAGGATTCTCCGAAATAGTGGCCACAAGGCATCACAACTGGCGATTCTGAGCTGCCATCGTCGTTTAGTGAGAAATACGGCGACAGACAGATGGTGCAGGTGACTCGGGAATCGTAGTGACGGGCCGACGGGTCGATTGTGGAAAGAATTGTTCGATGCTCCTTGGTTCCATGCTTGAGAATGCTTTCGAACAGATCGGGTGGTGTGACAGTGCTACCAGCTGGCAAGCCTTGTTCAGCCATATCGACCGTGAATTTGAATGATATAAAGGCTAAGGATCGAGAGAATCTAGCAAAGCGCCATAATCAGCACCAGTATGGAACAAATAGAGTTCAAGAGCTCGATCTAGGGTAACTTACATCGTTACGAACGGAAGTCGCGACGGTGTGACAACGTAGCGTAGGGGTTGGGCTATAGCGAGGTATTGATCGTGAGATTTTGTTCGAGATTCTACACAAAGGCCTTATTAGGGCAAGTCGAAGAGCTCCTCTGAGCAAGGAAGCTTAGTTGTGTACCATTGTTGTCAAGGTCGCGTGCATGCTTTGTGCGGGAAAAGCGTGTTCGGATCCATCAGTCTATGTATTCCAACTCTAGCCAGGGTAGATAAGGATATCATTCTGGCTTCGAGGTCACGGGCGATATGGCCGATTAGAGAACAACACCAAGTTGAATCGCGAGACTTCCATCGTGAGACTAGCATCAGCACAGGTTCTGCTTAATCCATATTGCACAACATTGCACAAAATGCCCAAAATGGGATCCGCAAACAAAGGTAGGATCCAGTTAGAGGATCTTGGCCGCCAGCTAACCCGCTCTCCGAGGCAGATTTGAACGGTTTTGATCCCCCTCGGAGGAGCAGTCCAACGAGATGCATCCTTCTGAAGCACCGACCCAAACATGCCTCATTTCCAAGACCACAGAAGGCTTGAAGTGTGTCAACTGCAAAGTTGCCGAACATGAAAGACACTTCGACCTTCAACAATTTCTGTTAAAACTAGCCACATTCAAGTACTTGCATAAGCTGACGTCCGCCAGAATCGACCAGGTACTCACCCTTATAAGGGACATAGAGATAGGGCTATGGTCGCTCCAGGAGCTACTTGTCTTTATTCAAAAAGATGCAGAAGAGATAGTTAGGCGTACGGCAGCTACTGGACATACCAATTCTTCGTTTCCAGCAGTACGAATTCAATCTCCCTAGACATTCAATCTCGACGATCCATATGGTTCCAGCCAACAAAATGGATGGCAAAGATGTAACGGTCATTCTCCTTATATGTGTGGCGGGCGAGACACGGGATCAGACCCAGGTCGAAGATGGATGAGATAGAAGGAAATAAGGTATCAGAAGCAGACAGAGAGTATTCGAAAAGGGTGAGTGATGCAGCTCTCCACTGTCTGGTGTTAACAAATGGTGAGGCTAATCTGTTAGAGATGTCAAACCAATCGCCTGAACTGCAGGACGTGGAAAACATGACAATAACAGCTTTTTGGGGATGAAGCGCTCCTGATCTGCAAATCCAAGCTTCGAATTCAACAAGATCAACGTAGACACATAGTAGCATCCTCTCCAAAACATCGTGAGACAGAACCTTCCTCCCGAATGATATCTCCAATCCACAACCGACCAGATTCAACTGAGCGGGCTCCAAATTTTATAATAGTACAGCCGCGGACTTTTGCAGCTGACCATAGCACTCCATCAGAAACTTCTTGCTGGAGCCTATCTCTCCTCCAAACCTCTTGAGAGGATAAAACAAGCGTATTATCCTTGTCTTTCATATCCTGGGATCGGAAATCCCGACCACCAATTCGAGGCAAGGCCGAGAATTCTTTCAAGAAGAACGCGGCTAGGGGTTCCAGAAGTGGTCCCTTGAGCACCAGTGTACCAAATATCTGCAAGCCATGCATCTCTCTCTTCAGTGTCTTTTCTTGCCCATTCACGGATTTTGCACCCAATACCACTTTATCTCGCACCAAAAGCCTTGACTTTTTGCCTAGCTGTGATGATGACCACACCTCGTTGCGTCCACTCCAGCTCCAAAGATCCCAGCTTTCCCCCCTGGCAGTTCGTCCCTCAGACACCCAGTCTAGTAGACAGAGAGATCCACTCTCAGCCACGACGAACACTTGCGACTGCTCATAGATACTGCTTCCGAAAGGCTGTACCGGATCGGGAAGTAGACACAAAGCCGCCTCTTCAGCAATTGACACGTGAAGCTTTTGTCGGGTGATGACCTCTGGAGATGGGCATTTGAAGATTTTTGTATGGCCTTGCGTGACTATACTCAATTTTGCAGATTTTTTAACGATGATGGTCAGATGAATTTGGTCCCCTGCAACCAAACCCCCACCGTAGGATAGCAGGAACACAAGAACGCTTTTCTGATTGGGAGATATCGATGGGGAGATAAGTTTCAGAGGATACTGGAAAGCTACGGTTGATAGAGTGGAGGTCTTTTGTGGCGATAGTTCCGCAACCAAGCGGCCTTCCCCTGCTTCGGAGGTGGATGGGGGGAATGGGGATACCATCGGCCAGGTCCGGTATGGCAACAACGATAGGAGGTCGTTCTAGCTGAAGCTCGAGGGATTGGAGACAGTTTAGGGGCTAAAAAGCATTCCTAAGGCTGGATACCGATTGTCGGGCTGTGCAGAGCACCTGGTGCATGAGGATCTTTGTGATGAGAAGCAGCAGACAGGACGGTGTGTTTATTTGTGTTGTTCAGATCGGAGTCAAAGAAGGTTGAGGTAATGCCAACGGACGGCATTACATTTCTCCGAAGTGATATCGATAAGGTCACGTTACTATAATTCATTCCATAATGTGATCTATCAATTGCAAACAAACCAACCGCCGGCCAACATTTCTTACTTCGTAGGAAGAACACAAGGCCAAATAAGGAGGACGAGGGAGGACAAAAGGGAGAGGGGAAGGAACGCGAGGTCACAAGGTGAAAGGGCAACGAGAGGGAAAGGAGGGCAGTCGTGCATGGTTGTTACCTAGATGAACTCCTACCAGACACCAGCTGTATCTACCTAATAATAAAGTAGTGGAATACCTGCCTACTAGGTACGTATATAGGATATACGTAGTACGATTACGGAGTAGTAAGTCGACTGGCGGGGAAGCCCCTATTGACAAGCGAGAGGCAACTTTGGCTCTTGGGGCCTCAGGCTTCGATACTCGACGTAAGCCTACCGTACTCGCCTATTACGCTTGCTATCTATCGCGACTTGCCCTCCTCGCGACTCTCTCTATCAACAGTGTCAACACGCGCCGCGACGCCGAAACCCAACCCTCGGTGATCCTCCACCGAACAACCCAATTTACCACTTCTAATGCATCAATGACTACGCGCAGACCGCCGCTAATGGACATTTCCAACAACGACGTTGCAAGCTCTCCCGCCGAAACTGGCGGCCGGCGCAAATCTGGACGCGCCGTGAGAGCTCCCGAGAAGTTCGTACCTAATGCGCCTTCACAAGTTGGACGCGCAAAGCGCAAGAGAGGAGGAGACGATGTCGAGAACGATGCGTCGGATATTGAAGACGAAGAAGATACCAGCAGCGATGATACTGTCGAGAGTTCCGGAGAGGAGGAGGTGAGGGAAGTTCGGAGAAAGGCAAAGCAGAGCAGGACAACAAAAAAGCCGGCAGCGAAAAAGCCAAAAGTTAATGGGACGGTTGAGCATGAAGCGGCACCTATTGTGAAGCTACCAAATCGACCGAAGAAGGCCAAGAAGGTGTTGATTACGGACGACGATGCAGAAGGACTCTATGGTGAGCGCATACCCGCACAGCCCAGAGCGGGAAATGCTAACTAGTTACTATAGTCGAAGTCTTTGCCAGCGGAGATTCTCTTGAGGATGTTTCCTTGACTTGGCTGAATAGATACCAGACCAACAAGGTAGCTACACTAACTGAGCTAATTAATTTCGTGTTGAAATGCACTGGTTGCAATGTACCGATCACAGAAGACGACATTGAGGACCCAGATAATGTTGAAGGAAGACTCGCCGATGTACAACAAGAATATCAAGCGGTAAATGAAACCTGCCAACTGGGCTAAAATATATACTGATGGCTCCCAGCAAAATATCACCGACTATCCATTGATATCCAAAGGCAAATACACACACACCTTTCGCACATCTCTTACGGGATTTTTTGAGGAGCTGATAAAGGCAATGCACGAGTCTGGCGTCCTCTATGAGGAGCCTACCCTTATAGAGATGATTCATCTTTGGCTTGCCAGCATGTCTTCCTCTACTTCTCGCCCGTTTCGTCATACCTCTACACTGGCAGCATTGACTGTAGCCAGCGCACTGTGTGCTGTCGCAAGTAAAGAAATTGAACATGCCGCAAATACCCTACGTCAGCTCGAAGGCGAGCAGAAAAAGAAAGGCGCAAACAAAGCTCGGCTTGCAGACTTCCAAAATAAAGTTGCAATTAATGAGCAGCATAAGGAATTCGTCGAGAACTTGATCAAGGATTATTTCGATACTGTATATGTACATCGATACCGGGATGTTGACCCCAAAATTCGAACAGAATGCGTCGAGGCCCTTGGAAACTGGATACTGACGCTGCCGAGCTTCTTCTTAGAAGGACAATACCTACGTTATATGGGTTGGATGCTCTCCGATACGCATGCAGCTATGCGTCACGAAGTCCTCAAACAACTCGAGAAGATCATGAAAGACCCAAACAGTATTGGGGGGATGCATCACTTTATTGAACGGTTCCGGCCGCGCATGGTCGAAATGGCATCCCGCGACTCCGAGCCTTCAGTTCGAGCAGCGGCAGTGGCTCTGTTAGATCTCATACGGGAAGCAGGAATGCTGGAACCTGATGATATTGACGTGATCGGCAAGCTCATATTCGACTCGGAACCAAAAGTCCGCAAAGCCCTCGTTGGATTCTTCGCTGAGAATATCAATGACTTGTATGAGTCGAAGGTGGACGAACTGGGTGCTGAAGAAGTCATTGAAGAATACTTGACAGTAGAGGATGAGGATAATTTTGATACACCTCGTGAAGATTGGATTCGTCTCAAGTGCCTTTCAGAAATTCTGCTTAGCTATGATGATCAGGATCAGGAAGATATGCCCAGCCAAATTGACGCAGCCGGATTCTTGAACGTTTCGGGTTCAGAATCCAGATTTACTCTAGCTGCGCAAGCACTTCACGACAAAGTCCCACTTCTCAGAGAATGGGAGGTGCTTGCTGGGTATTTGCTTTTCGACCACTCTTCAAAGTCGAGTGCGGATGAAACCGAGCGTGCACTGAAGGACTCATTCAAACCAAATGAAAAGGAGGAACTAGTTCTACTGGAAATTCTGAACGCCATTGTCAAATTAAGTCTTACGCAAACGGACGACTCTGATAGAAACCGGGACAAGGGTAAAAAGAAGCATGCCAGAATGGAGACCTCGGAAGCTAGAGAGACTACCGCGCGTCGATTGGCAGAGGTGATACCAAGACTGCTCAAGAAATTTGGAGCAGACCCAAAGACAGCAACAGCTGTGTTGCGGCTAGAGCACGTCCTAAATCTCGGCGTTTTCCAGGATTTGCGTCAGGGCTCTACGGCCTATGCAACACTTCTAGATGAGATCAGCAGACAATTCAGTGGCCACGCGGATAAAGCTGTCCTCAGTGAAGCAGGAGCCGCATTGCTTCATGCCCGTAGCTTCGAGGAATTAGAGGAAGTTACTGAGTCAAGGATTCAAGCTCTCTGGGAGAACACGATAAATATGCTTCGGAAGATCGCCAAAACTGGAGAAGTTTCTATTCGAGGTGGTCTCCGGCCTAAGATTCTGACAGACCACTCACATAATCTTGCAAGACTAAAGCAGCTGTCAAGCATATCCAGCTGTGTGGAGCCTTTAGAAATAGCGTCTCGCGGGTCTGACCCTCTTCCGATCCAAACCCTCCTGGATATTGTTGCAAGGGGTACTTTTGAGGAAGGCGCTGACGAAAATCTTGATGCTTTGGAAGATGAAGTTGTAATATCCGCCATACATTCGTCATTATTCTATTTTATGTGGAAAATTCGGGCCGTAATGGAATGTGTCTCATCTCAGGAGGAAATCAATGAACTAGAGGTCGACAACATTAAGGAACGGCAGAGTACGTTCACCACCAACCTGATCGCGTCGTTTTCTTCCCGCTCGACGCTCGACCCTGTGCGCCTTCTTGGTGCGGAGGCTCTTCTCGACACCTATGTCCTCTTTGCCACCTTGAAACCTATGACCTCGAATCAGGGAAGCGCGTACCTCCAAACACTCGCCAACGAGATTGCTCCTGAAGTCCAGCAAGAACTGACATCGATATTTGATGGCCTAGAGAAACAGTACGCCAAGCGGTCCAAAAAGAAACTTGCAGAACCTACTGAGGATGAGGAGCCAGAGGACCTAGACTCGGAACCAGAAGATGAAGATAACGAAGACGCAACAGATAATGAGCGGCAGAGTGATGCACTCAAAGCTGAAAAGCAACTCTGTGATTTCACTGGCAAACTTATACTTGCCATTCTTGCCGGGGTAATTGATATGTCTGGTCCTTTCAAGGGGAAACTTCGCTCACGCATCTTGAGAAATCGTCTAAAGCTTGGCCCAAATTTCAGAGAAGTTTTGGCATGTTTAGATGATCAGAAACTAAAGGGCAAGAAGAGCCATAAGAGTAAGGCCGAGCAAGCTGCTGTTGCTGCCAAGAAACCGGAGAAGAGCGCGGAACGTGTTGTGGAGGATGACGAGGATGAAGACGATCCCTTTTCCGATGTTGAGCCTGAGGAGGGTACGGCAGAAGACCTAAGGAGAAGGGAGCTCTTGGACGACGAACCTCCAGATAGCGGTGAAGAGAATGAGGATGCAGTAGCGGAGCCCGAAGAAGACGACGATATCATGGGCGAATGAAGGGATGGACCACGGCGGAGTGGAGGTTTGGCTTTTTGTAGGAATATTTGCGGATCTGGATACCAGGGTTGGCCATCTTGCCTCAGCATTTGGCGCAGGCAATTTCGTATCTTGTCCTGTGGCACACTTCGCTTCCTGTGGCAGAGGGCTGTTGTCTCCCAGATAGACACTACTTGTAGGGTATTTGCTTTGTTTTATTTAGCATCCGGAAGATATGAATGAGTTATGATATTACACACTCTCTAGGCCTTGACTTGCAATCGGCTTGACTGCAGTGTGATACTTCTAAATAGGTACGTGGTCGCTTTGAGGGATAAAACAAGACCATCCACCCAATGCATCTAGTGCCGATCGAATTGGGGGACAAACAGTGGCACAGGAGCCCGGATCGGATCACGCTAAATGCCGGGTTCCATCCCGGAAACGGACTCTTCACAAGGCCGAAGCCTCTCCTACAGCTCAGGTCTGTAAGCTTAGGTTTGATGAGCTTAGATTTTAATCAGCTTAGATTTGATGCTTAGAAACCACCTCGATTCAGAGCCCTCTTGAGGCAGTTGGGATTGACATAATTTGTAAAGGTTTAGTAAGCCCTCGGGTACGCTGGCACAGTAGCATTCCTGTTGCAGTACTTTCACCTGTGCTGATATTGTGGGGCACTCAACCACCCCTCAACATACCCAATTTGAACTACTCAAAACAATAATCGTGGTATACAGGCTACGAAACACCTACCGGACAACTGACAGAGTCTACGTTGACTGACTAATATTATTACTTGCAGTCTGGATTCGCCCTATCCCAAGTTTATGGCCACGTAACCAATTCGTGAGCGTCAGGCCGCCTGGAGCAAACAAGCAACATTTAGTGGGAAATTGTCTGGCTTAATCCGCGAGGCTGGGCTATGAGTGGTTCGCTGCTCTTCTTGGCCTATATTATTCGTATGCCGAATACTATTTTGGGTTATTCAAACTTTAATGCCACTGCTTTCGGCTTGCACGGTTATGTACCGAGGTAGGTGCCAATTGTCAGACGGTGTAATAGATGGAGAATTCTAGAAAGCCTCCAAGACCAGACACCCAGAGATAAAGTATAAGAAAACGAGCCTCCCATCAATTTCCGTTCCACTTTTCCAACCCATCCTCCCTTAACATCGAAATCACAATCTAGTCGGCACTCTTTTGAAGGCATCTTGGCAAGCTCGTCCCACCAGTGGGCCACTTTTGCTATTATAACCCCACTACTCGGTACCCCAACTGCAAACATTCGAACATCGCACCACTTCAAACAACAATAGCTACAACAACCCCACAATTCCACTCAACTCGCAATCATGGTCATTAAAGTCCACAGCGCAGGAGCCTCTACCTGTGGCCAACGCGTACTCACTACCCTCCACGAAAAGGGAGTTCCCTTCGAATTGGTACCTGTCGACTTCAGCTCTGGAGCGCACAAGAAGCCACCCCACATCAACCTCCAGCCTTTCGGCAAAGTCCCCGTTCTCGAGGATGACGGTTTCTTCGTATACGAGAGCCGTGCTATTTGCAAGTACATTGCGAAGAAGTATGCTGGACAGGGCACCAAGTTGATTCCTGAGGATGGTGACTTGAAGGGCTATGCTTTGTTTGAGCAGGTGTGTTTCACTTTCTACCCGGGTGGGCCGGGACATCACTAATGTGGATACAGGCCTGTTCAATTGAACAATGTTACTTCACCCCTCCTGCCGAGGCGATCGCGTTTGAGAAGGTCTTCAAGACGTAAGGCTCCTGTATCCATTTTGACTATGTATCTATATCATGCTGACGGACGCAGTTATTACCCTGGCCTTGGTCCCACGGACGAAGCCGAGGTCCAAAAGCGTGCCGCTGAACTCGAGAAAAATATGGCCGTGTATGAGACCATTCTTTCAAAACAGTCCTATCTCTCGGGAGAAGAGCTGTCTTTGGCGGATTTGTTCGTTTTGCCTTACGTTAAGATTCTCAAATCAGTCGGCTTCAAGGAGATTTTTGATAAGTTTCCTCATGTTGCCAAGTGGCTTGAGGGACTTGAAGCAAGAGACAGCTGGGTTAAGGTTATTTCTTGATTGAATCACTGGATCAACCTCAAACCATACCAAAACATCATAAATGGCGCTTAGAACGAATGGATGATATCACCATATGACCCCCTTCTTGTGCATTTACAAACAAGGATGGTGATTATATATCTCTAATAACTGATAGTGTTATTGCCTGCCGTCTGTAAATGCACCAAGGTAGCCCACTAGTGGTGCACACCCTGCTTGTTATACTTATTTCTGCCTTCTTCTCAATAGCATACATCCATTCCCAGATATACTTTCTCTGAGCTTCTAGAATGAATTTCTCCGCCTCTGCTTAAGAAAGCGTTTGTGTGGTTTGCGAATTCGTCGGGAGTCTGCGTGGCTGACCAGAAACAATATCTGGAAGCCTTTGACAAACTAGTAGGAAGAAGCCTGTGGGTTGTTGTGCTCTGGGTTTGAGCTCAGACTGTATGCCGGTCGGAAACATTTAATTTTTTGAATTACGTGTTTTACTTTATCTCAGGGTCGATGTGGAGTCTGTTCAGGTTTTGTCTTTTGCCATGCATATCCCACCACAAGTCGACACACATATGCAGAACTTCAATGAAAGGGCCTAGATGAAGGGAGTAAACCATCACAGCTTCTCTCTAGAAGGTTCTAGGCACCAATCTAGAACACTTGAATGAGGTCTCATTCTATCTCATGCCTTCTTGCACTATTCCATGCTCGTTGTCGTCTACATACAAGAACGGTCTATATAAACCCTCCATCTCATTCCTCATCCCCAAATATTCTCTTCGATTTACAAGCCCATATCTTCTCCCCTTAAACGATACCCCACAATACACTAGTGCAACCGCCAAAGTATCAATTCATCAGAGCATGTCAACCAGTAGTGGAAATATGGATCAGCCTAACTCCATCACGGGACCTCGCACCCCAAGTCACCAGTTGCCATCCTCGCATCGTATTCAAAGACCGGTACAACATGATACGCTTTATCGCCCAACGGGCGGGCGGTTCTCCAGCTTCATCGATGCGATCAAGCGCCTGGCAGATGTCGTGCATATGATGGATCAATATATCTTACCCAAGGAGGAAATTTCCGCTCCTGGGCAGGAAGTATCTATTTACACAGAGAAAATAAACGTACTCAACCAGATCACGGCAAATCTTTACTCCGCCATTGATAGCTTGAACCAGGAGAAAGATGCACTGAACGAAATCATTCGTGAGCCTCACAGAGACCAGGCTCAAGAATTCCAGACATCTCAGGCACAGGAGCCGCGAGGAGACCAACCTCATGAGTTGCAGGCAGCCCAGGTTCAGGAGCTGGAGGGAAAGCAAATTCAAAAACTCCGGCAGACGGGGAAGACGTGATTCTGAGCACTGGAGGAGGTCATCGGCGCGGATGGAGGCCAGTGAACCTGTCCGACAGCGCCGGGGTGCAATGACGGGTGCAGATTACTCGGGATCGGAGGACTCCGGGGTGGTGGCTGTCGGATTAGGGAAAGAAAGGCGGTGGAAAAATCGAGTGGGGATTGCAAGGGATACTCGGTTGAGATATGGATGTTTGGCTAAGAAGCTGACTACGAAGGTGGTTAAGAAAGAGGTTATAGGGATAGCTCAGTAGAGGTATTTGTTTTGTGTGTCGAACCATGGATTTCTTATGCTTTGTATTGCGGGGAGAATGTCGGTATGGCGCATTCTTGGGCGACTTTGGTGCAAAACTCCTTTCGCCCGTATTATAAGGCCCAACGGCTATTACCTAGGTAGATGTAAATCTGATATTGTATAAATATCTCACTAGAATTGAGGTATTCAAGTTGTCTGAATATCTCACTAGAATTGAGATATTTATACTATCTAGATTAGTGTATAGAAATAGTGTAGAAGCTCGATACGGAGATATTTCCCTTTTCGCGTTCACTCTCACTTTCAAGAATACAAAAGCCTTCAACTTTCTCCCATCCCCGACTTCCTCCACAACCACCAACCTTCATCGCGTTTTCCTTTTCGCGTTCACCCTCACCTTCAAGGATATAAAGCCTTCAGCTTTCTCCTACTTACTTCTCCCCGACTTCCTCCACAACTACCAACCCTTATCGCGTCCACTCTCACCGCAATAGACGAAACTAAGAAGCTCGGAGCACCCACCCCTATATTATCAGGATCAGACGGCGTCTGTAAGCTAGCAGCATCCAAGTTCCCTCGTACTAAGAAAAGGTAGGAGGCCTATATAGCGATCCCCTGTACTAAGGAAGAATAGGAAGAATATACGTCTTTGTTTCGTGATATCTATACTGAAGGAAAGACTTGGAATAAGAGTTTGGCGAAGCTTGAGTATTTTGCTCTAAACGATCAGTAGGTAAGGTCCTTAATATCTATTAGATCTTGGCTTATATATATTTATAAGTATATATAATTAGTAGTAATAGTAATTCGGATTCGGAATATAAATAGAGCAGGGAGAAAAAGGAAATAGTACCGGAAAAGGATATAAGCGAAGCAGTATACGAAGGACCCGAAGAGGACGAGACTACCTAGGAGAAGTACGATATCTAGAGATACGACTTCGGTATTCCGCCTACTATTAATATAGAGGTTTGGGATTCGGCCGAAGATATATCTAACTATAACGACGACGATTACAAGCAATATTCGGAGGTATCTGAATCTCCTGCTAATAATTCCGACAACGATAAGATACACCTCGGCCTTTCCGAATTTTCTTCTTCTTCTAGTAACGAGGAAAGCGAGGATAGCGATGAGGAGACAGGTTTGGATATATCTGCTCTTAGCTACTCTAATTCTGAGGGAACTGGAGATAACGATAATAATAACGATAAAAATAACGATGAGGATATTAAGATAGACGACGAGGATATTGAAATAGATAACGTCGTTGAATAATAAATAGTCGGATACTATATTCTAATAATATATATAGTTTTACTATAAAATAACTGTCCAACTTATAATTGTAATTCGAGTACGGTGTTTATTTCTACTCGTAGGCGTAAAGGAAGGAGAGGATATAGTACCACGCCTATTCAGCACCCTCCAAAATCGGTAATAGGTATAGGTGCCTAGTATTTCTCGTGAAAGGAGTTTTACACCAAATTCACCAAAGAATGTACTATATATCGGAACTATATCAGAATAAATCCCTTAATAACTCTAGCTATTTGCGTAGATTTACTACGTGAAGATCCACCGAATAAGTAATCTGCTCAGTTTATGCGGGTTTATGGCCATGGTTCTTGGGGAAGTTGTTCCGTGGTATCTTGGGAGTACACAGAGCAAGTCTCCTTTCATAACAATTTGAAGGACTTATATTTTGCTGAGTTCAATTAGTTTGCCAGCAAGTACAAACAATAAAGGATTTTGGATAAGTCAAATAGAAATTAGAACAGACTTAAGGTAAGGTTCGCGGATATTTAATATATTTACTCCGCTACTCTCGCAGTACTCAGCTGCTTAAAGATCGAGTTAAGCTGAGTAAACTAGACGGTCCCACTGCTGAGTTGAGTATAATATAACCCACTTGTCAACTTATTACCATGAGTTAAACACACAGAGTAAAAAGGAATTCCGAAAAAATGTAGAATGCTCTGCTAAGCTACCTTGGTGGACGTTGATGGTGTACTTTATGGGAAATTTCATATTGATAGTTAAGCTCGTTGAAACATCAACGCCTAGACAATGGTATATCGTAATGGGATCTACAATATCGTTGGTCTATTAGAGAACCTGGCCCATAACCCGGTTTCCGTTGCTATTGCCGCCGTCCAACACGTTTAACAGAGGGTCTCGACCTCGCTCTTCGTCGGATCCAGAGAAATATCGTCTTCTTTCCTTCAGTGGTTATGCTTTCCATTGTCTTTATCATTCCTGTTCTTCTGTCCATACGTCGCTTCCTCCCTTGCTGGATCCCTACTGCGAACTGCCACTGGCGATATCGGTTCCTATTCATAGTCCCAGTCCAGAAAGCTACTTCTCCAGACACTGTTTGGTATCTAATCCTATCGGGAAGGAAAATACCCCATCTCTCAATGATCCTCGGCAAGTTACGGGCCTGCCAATCCACATTGCCTCTTAAAGATTTGTTCCCCGAGTTAAGGAGACGCCTCACCCACGTCTTAATATACTGCCGATTCCGCCGGACTCGTAAATGCATCAAGGCTATATCGCGGGCTAATTGATCCGATTCGGGGTTGTTGCGCGCGGCGGATGTGGAATTGGAGCGGTCCAGCAGGCCAGAGAGTCTCCTTACAGCCGCCTTGTGGTGGACCCGAGCTAGTTCCATGAGAGTTTGTGCGTGGCCGAAACACTGTCTAGAAAGCAGGTTCGAGATGATAAGGTCGAACATTTCCATATCAGGGCGTACGCTGTAGGGCTTAGATGTCACTGTTACCCAAACATTGAGGACGGCTTCTGGGGGAAGTTGCCCTGTAGCAAAACTGTCATCGATGGTGCCGTCTTCCAAACGTTCTGGCGTACGTCTCTTCGAGAGAACATAGGTCCAATTTAAAAGTTCCTTCCAGACATGCTTCTCGATAGGCACAGAATACCGCCTAGAAACATAGTCGACGAGTCGTAACGCAGTTGGAATGGCGTTGTTGATACCATAGGCATGGGCGAGTGTGTGGAGTAGACGGTTAGAAGGGTAAAATGGAGAGTCCACACCATAGCTCTTCGCTGGGGGGTCAAAGTTGCTCGATCTCATGAGATCAACAACATTAAACCCCCAAACGCGACTGAGAATAGATTCAATACCGGCAAGATCGCCTTCACGACCAAATGCAATTATCATATGACAAAACGTCTCTTCATTACCAGCAATTCCTGCTTGAATCATAGTCCAAAATATATCAGAGACTTCGGCTTTAATGCCATTTGAGCCGACTCGATATCCTTGAAGCCTCAGAGGTGGGGAAGGCGTTGCACGCAGGGTAAAATTGTAAGGGATCACTCTGAAGCTGTGTCTCATGAGGGGGTGATATGTGCCCAACCAGCACTTAACTCCGAGATAGTAGTTGTAACACATCAGATCTGGCTCCAGGTGGCCTCCATATTTCGAGGTAAGAGATTCCCATATCTCCTTCGCAAGGGTGCTATTTCCAGTGGCCATAGCGCACTTAAGAAGATATCTGAGGTCTGCTTGGCAGAGGGGCGCTGCACGACGACGAGCAGCCAGGATGGCCCTGATTCGGGAGAGGAAAATGTCACAAAATTTGTAATAATTACTTGAATCAGCGCGAGGAAGACGCATGGTTTTGGCAGTATGCGGACTGATCTCCATGTGCAACCTTTGGGCTTTGCCAACAAAGTGCACCGGGTCTAGGCAACGCAAGATCTCCGAGAAAGTGGTGGCGGGAATTGTTCCAAGGATCTCGCCAACACCGTCTGCCCCATTACTTGTTGTAAATTGTATCAGGGCCCAAACCACAGAATGCGGATCACCTGTACGTAGCGCATGGAACACGGCAGACCGGCTATCTGCGTAGGAGGCATCTACCAACTCCCTTGTGGGCGTCTCCAGAAAGTCTTCACGTAACCCAGGGTCGGCTCTCTGGACCCCATAGCGCTTTTCCTTCCGATGCGACGAATAGCGATTCCTTAAGTCTAACTTCGTCGGTAAGGCCGAGTTTCGATCGATTACGGGCTTGAATAGTCGAAACTGGTAGGCTGGGTTGGCAAGTTTCGCAGGGGAGTTGTAGTTAAGAGCATTAGACAGGTCGGCATCAGGCTCGCACTCAACAGGTTGTCTCTCAAGACATTCTTGCTCTGCAAGCGCTGCAGATGATCGGCGGCGGTGGTTGTTGTGGAAGCATCGTCGAAGTCGCAATGATTGCACACAGCCGCGTGTGCCTCTGGGACAGGAGTATGAGGCGATTCGAGACTCAATTGCCTCAGCTAGGAAGAGAAGACTACCCATTTCATTACATGGTCATGTCGTTATAGGATAGCCCATGATCATCTGAGGCGACTGCGATGTAGATATAGATGTGGGAGTAGGAAACGAGGGGAGCTGTGGACCGCGGAGCGTGTGGAGATGGTCCAGCTTGGCTCTGGGGAGATTTCCTGGGGAAGAAATGGCGGGAGCGGAGCGGAGCGGAATTTCCTCCCTTCCGCCTGTGTTGCAAATCCCTGCAGCTCGACGAAGTCGAAATCGAAATCAATTCGTTGTCGCGAGAGCATCATAAACGCAGCTGGGGCCAACAACGTCGCTCTTTTACCAACGCCCACGCATATCAGCATCAGCAGCGCTATGGCGGATGTCGAAGATGGAGCTGCCGCTCCCGTATCAGAGCCTCTTGATCTCGTTCGGCTCTGCCTCGATGAAGTCGTGTTTGTGAAGCTACGAGGCGACCGGGAACTGAAGGGCAGGTTACATGTCCGTCCTCTTCGCTATTGATGCGATGCTTCGTACATTGGGCTATGCTAATGGATCTACAGGCCTATGATAGCCATTGCAATCTAGTTCTTGGAGATGTTCAAGAGACAGTTTATGTGGTCGAGGAGGATGATGATGGGGATGAGACAGTGAAGGTAAGTTGGGCCTCAGATCAAAGCGCTGCTGCCCTGCGACGTCCAAATGGTTGCTAAGATATAGAAGACTATACAGAAAAAGTCCGAGATGTTGTTTGTTCGAGGTAAGCCTGCCCGCCTTCTCGATCTACTGTTTGGTATTATATCGGCTGACCATCCAAAGGCGACAGTGTTGTCCTCATATCTCCTCAAGGGCTTTCTTGAATTCGAAATGAATCGCGCTATCCGAACACTTTGCAATGGCGATTATATATTGGAGTTACTGAGGCAGGCCAGCGCTGTGAAAGCGGAATACAAGGACCTTCTTGAAGATGGAGGCTATCGACACGGCCTCCTCCGTAAAAGGGAACAACTCGACTTAGCAAAAGATCCAGACCCAGATCCAACAACCAATAATGCGACTAATTTACAAGGCAGACTTGAAACCATGGCAGTGAGTGATATGATGCGTAGAGTCAGCCCAGAGCTCCCTCTGAGTCGAAATATGCTGGTTGGTGATTCACAATGGTCCGGCCCCTCATGACGCTTATCGACGATAGAGCTCCATTCCTAGACCGGAGGAGTCATCAACACCAACAAATAAACACATCGACCCTCGCCCCCCATCAGACAACAACCACAACCCAACTTGACACACATTGCGCCACTCATGATAGTTATTTATATAGTATAGTTCCAAAGACTGCGTCTTCCCACAGCCACAACCCATCCCAATGATCCTGCGAATATATTACCACCGAGATCATCCTCAAACGTAGTCCTTTCTATCACTCTACACACACGCAACTCCACCATGGCCACAAAGGGCAAACAGCTCCCGCACGAGCGCCGCAAAGGCGAATCGGTACACTGTAATTCTGCAAATGCTTGTTTACACTTACTGATGGCCTCGTTTCTAGGCGTTGAGCGAATTCGCGGATTATGTCGAGAAACAGCAAGCACTCCGCTACCCATCCACAGCTGGCTCATCCACTACAGCCGTCGAAGACCATGACGAGCTTGACATCCTGAACTCCCTAGACCTTGCAGATACTTCTCCAGCTGTCCGATTAAAAGAGCTCCTCCTCAGCCAAGATGATGACACGTTGGCCATACTAGTGGACTTGTTGGAGCTAAGGACCGAAGAAGGCCATGGCGAAACCATTTTCGAGATCGGATTCGAGAACAATGGCGATTGTATGCAGCTAAGCAAAGAGGAATGGGAAGTGGCTATGAATAGGTTAAATCAGGCCGCGAAAAGGATCCGAGCAGATTGCCAAGTTCTATTAACGAAGAACGTGGGCGGTGAAGCTGAAGCAGAGAGCGCCGCCAGCGGGAAAGAAATGGCCTGCAGTGGAAAAATATTAATAAGACAGCACCCTGCTACCGTTGAGGATGTTATCGAGACCCGGATCGCGGTAGTGGGTAATGTGGATGCCGGGAAAAGCACCATGCTGGGTGTACTGGTTAAGGGAGGTCTTGACGATGGACGAGGAAAGGCTCGAGTCAATCTTTTTCGACATAAACACGAAATTGAAAGTGGACGGACTAGTTCCGTTGGCATGGAAATTATGGGTTATGACACCATGGGCAAAGTTGTCGCATCGGATGTCCCAGGGCGAAAACTGTCTTGGGAGGAGATTGGTAAACGCTCCGCTAAAGTTATATCCTTCACTGATCTTGCTGGTCACGAGCGATATCTTCGAACTACGGTCTTTGGGCTTCTTTCCTCGAGCCCGAACTATTGCCTCCTGATGGTGGCTGCGAACAATGGCCTCATTGGGATGAGTAAAGAGCATCTGGGGATTGCGTTGGCCCTCAATGTCCCAGTGATGGTAGTCATCACCAAAATTGACATTTGTCCACCAAACATCCTGGAGCAAACCATTCAGCAAATCACTCGTATCCTCAAGAGTCCAGGCGCTAGAAAGATTCCAATTTTCATTAAGAACCGGGAGGAGTGTATCAATACGGCAACTCAATTCGTCAGTCAGAGAATCTGCCCGATCTTCCAGGTCTCTAACGTGACTGGGGAGTCCCTCGACCTAGTTCGGTCATTCCTTAATATCCTTCCACACCACGGCCATTACGATGCCGATGCCCCCTTTGAATTTCACATCAACGACACTTTCTCCGTTCCATTCGTAGGGACAGTTGTCTCTGGTATTGTGAAAAGCGGTGTCATCCATACTGGCGACACAATACTTATTGGACCCGATTCGCTCGGCCAATTTACAACGACAACCATCAGATCCATCGAGCGAAAACGCATACCAGTCCCAGCTGCTTCTGCTGGACAATCTGCATCTTTTGCATTGAAACGTGTCAGACGAAAAGATGTTCGAAAAGGGATGGTTGTTCTCCCTAAATTAGAACACAATGCTCCAAAAGTCTACCGCGAGTTTGTTGCAGAAGGTACACAGTACCACCCCTTAATAACAGTAGCCCGTCTAAATTATTCTAGTACTCATTTTATCCCATGCCACCACTATTAAAACGAAATACCAAGCCATGCTTCACGTTGGCCCGATCTCCCAAACCTGCGCCATCATAGACATTGACCGGTCCTATATTAGAACCGGGGATCGAGCTACAGTAGCATTCAGGTTTGTTCAGAGACCGGAGTATCTAGCACCCGGCGATCGGCTGCTGTTCAGGGAAGGTCGCACCAAAGGATTAGGTATTGTTAAGAGTGTTGGGTATGATCCTAAAAAGCCCTTGAATCCTGATGTGGCAAAGGAGGAAGGAAGTACTACTACTAATAGTACAATTGGGAGCACCACGGAAAATTCCCTAGGCGCAGCGGCGCCTGCTCCTACCACTTAAGATCCTTGATTTGTGGTATATATCTTTGGTCTTTTCTTAATTCTCTTAATTCTCATTTTTCTTTCTTTCAAGTACATTTGCCGGGTATATTTGATATTTTTGGAGGTCAGTAATACATATTTCTTGGTCTACATTGTATATGGAGTACATGGCATTCATTATTAACAGGGTTGGGCACTTGGGAATCCGCTAGTTTAGACTAAGGAGCCACCATCAAAATAGAAACTAAAACAACGTAATACTACACCTTAAGTGACTCTATAGAGGCTATGACAGCTTTTATTTGTTTACTCACATGGTCCTTGACTTTTCGCTCAACGCGATAGGAGCCATCTACGAGCATGACTCATCCCGTATCACCTATTACCGATTCCCTAAGCAACATGCACACTAGACGTTCGGACTCGATAATTTAAGCTAACTATACGTACCGTGTAAATTTATATATGCTCCATAAAGTACAGCTCTCAACCACAACTTCGTGGGAGAATTAAGAGGCATATGTACGATAGACATTATGTGCATACTGTACAAGCCATCGGTTACACATGGCTACAAGACTTTCCCCTATATACCCACGCATAATGCTCCCCTGTACCCGATATAAAAGATCAAAGACTAAGAAAAGGTATGCAATTATTACCATACTCCCAAGCTCCAGAAAACACCAGCAACCTCATTCTGCGACTTTATGAGTTACTTAGTTACCTTCTCCAGCTTCAAATCATTAATAACCATATATCGACTCAATGCGATCCAGCCCCAGCGGAACCACCTCATCTGGCTCTTATGCGCATTTGTCATCGACTTCTGCGCAACCCGGACGTCCTTTGGCCCGCTCAAGAATAAGAGCGGGGTAGGATGCGCGCCCATTTGCTTCTTCCGCACCACCATGATGAATAGACTCAAGGCGCTATCAAAGAAACTCGTATATTTCCGTAACAACGAGATCGATGTCAACGTATATAGGTCGACGGGACATTGCCATCCTGGTCGGTTATGAACTAGGGAGGTTATAAAGTGTCGTGCCCCGTGGAAAAGGGAGATATGGTTTGGGTGTGAGGAGACGCCCGAACGGTCGAAAGTTATGAGGACGTCGATTGTGGCGGTGGGGGCATCGGGGGATTTGTTCTTCATGGGGTTGGAAAGGTTGGGTGCGAAGGCTGAGGAGAGGAGGGCCGCAATCTTGGTTTTGTCCCAGGGTACCGTCATGCTATCTGGGAATTCGCTGGATTGAACATGATAATCAGTATCGTGCTGCAAAAGAAAATGGGGGAGGGGAGAAGAGGAGGGGAGAAGAGGGGGATAATCACGGGCTCTCCACAACAAACACGTCGTCCTCTTTGCGCAACCCCAGCGATATGCCACTCTTGACCAATTCCTTTTTTCTGGTCTCTCCCAGCCCATCGGCGTCCCCTAAATCCCACCAAGGCTGTTAGTCCAATTTCATCTTGTGCGACGCGCGCATTCCCACTTGACAGAACAATAAACCCTATGCCAGGTTATGGCTCTAGAGCGAAGGCAAGGCCACTAACCACTACTCAGACACAAGATCTTGACATGGTTTCCCAAACTTGGCTCCGTCAATGCTAACACCGTCGGCGCAAAAAACATAGCCTCGTCATCCGGATGCGCAATAAGCAAGCAGATGCGCTTGTTGCGCAACTTGTGGAATCGCCCGCGCGCAAGGTTCACGGTGTAAAGCCAGCATGTGATTGCCAGGAGAGGGATGGCGAAGATTGTAACCCATTGCATGACTGGGAATTCGAGGGAGAGTCGCGGTTGTGAATGTCAATGTTGGATGTGGACTCAAGGAGGAGGGAGACAGAGTCGCGTACGGATAAGGGGGGGAAAGACAATCCAACTTCCAAGATAGGGGGCTTTGCTGGTGAAGCCACCTGGCGACGTCTCTTTGGTGGTCAGTGGGGGTTGTCGCGGGGGTTCAGGCGCTCGGGTCGACCTCGGCAGCCCCAGAAGCTTCAAGAGGCTCTCACGCGTGCCGTAGGGCTGCACCGCATTGCAGGACAAGCAAGCATCCTCTGGGACATCCACCTGGTACCGCAAACTCCTGATTCCAGCTTCAATTTTTTGACAAATTGGCTGACTCGAGATGAATTGAACACCAGTCGGCCGTGCCTAGAAGCAGAACGACGAACCTAGCAGAGATCTACTCAACGTAGCTCAACATACGAATTTCGAAGCACGACCCGTATCTCGAAGCTCAAGGAACGACAGCAAAATGGCACGGAACCGCAAGGAGAAGGATGTGAAGCTGAAGCTTAAGCAGCCCGATCGATCGGGGCCAGATCCCTCCCAAGAGACTCTACTAGACATGGCGCAGAAGCGCGGCCTTTTGGACATTCCGCAAGGCAATGTTAAAGGGGGATCAGGTGCTGGAGAAGCGAATGAGGAGCCGTTGATCGGAAGACTGGGAGAATCGATGCTCTGGAGTACTAGTCTCACGATGGTACATTTCACACTCGATGTCATGGTCGCCCATCAATACGCTGTTGAGATATCCTGGTTGGATATAATAAAAAGGACGACGATGCAGGCATTTCCCGGTAAGTTGTCCAGCCCCCCCCAGATAGTAAGACGTCTGCTAATATTATACAGTCATTCTCCTGCTCTTCTATACGTTCCATCCTCATCCAACGCCTTCAATGCTCCTCCCCAACCTACCTCCTCGAATACAGCCCTTGGCACACCAAATTTTCTTCTTCATAAGCAGCGTAGCTGCTGGGACCTATCTGATTCACATCACAAATGTGTATAGTTTCTATGCTGTCTTGAAGCGCGCCCCTCCATTGGGCTCCCTTTGGATTTGGTCCGTGATTGAGCTGAATGCATGGTGGGGGCTGGCGAGTCTGATATGCTGCGGTATCTTTCTAAAATATGGCGGATATTCAATATTGTAGATTCATATCGTTGGGATTCGATGAGTCGGCGGCGGGAGCTCCAGCATGCGCCCAGGGTCAGGTAATAGCGAAGTTATCGCAACCTCAGCGGATCTTCGTCTTGTGTTCCCAACCTGCACTTCAGGGTTGTGTTGTTGGGGGACCTCATGACGCGGATATTCCTCATATCGAGGACTTTCCGGGTTCCCGTTGGACACAACGGTTGATCGGTGCATTGCCCTATACACTAGATCCTCCAGTCTATCCAATTTCTCATGCTGGGCATAGACCATAGTTTCCAAGCTATCGAGCCTTTCCCTCTGACTCTCGTCTCTCTTTCTGGACCGGGCCTCCTGATCCCTCACAGCCCTTTCATGTCAATGTCAGCAAACAGAACAAAGCGGCCCATCACGTGAGACACATAAAACTTGAGCATGCAAGTAGGAGGATAGGAAAACATAAACATACGAACTAATCATTGACATTTGCGCGAACAGCACCCGGCTTCCAAGGGCATCCCTCTGCCTCACCAACTCCAGCGCCTTGGCTCGAACGGGTAACCAACTCATGGCGATATCAGTCCTCCCTTTCATCCTTCTTGGCACAATCGTCCAACCTTCCTCCTTTTCACTCTCCTTGGTAGCCGAAACTTCAGCCTCGGTCAATAATCCCAGCAGTCGCTCCTCTAACTTTCCTATTTGATCCATGACAAAGGAGTACATCTCGTGCTCCACTCTGCTTCTTCCCTTTGCTCCATCACTGGCAGGGCCGGATTGGATCAAATCGTTCATCCACGTAGATTCAGTCTTGTACCAGGAGAGGGACGCCTTTACTTGGAAATACTCGGAATCGGCGTTTCGAAGGTAGGTGAAGCGTGCATAGAGAGCGGCAGCAATAGCGACAACGAAGGTTAGGATTCCCGCAATAGAGGCTGTAATATCGAGGGGAGAGTCATTAGACATAGTTTATGGCCGAGAATGAGGGGGGCGCGAGATTGATATCTGAGGCACGAAGATTTGGATTGTGATGGATATATAGGACTTGGGGTTGGATGTAAAATCGGCATAGATCGTGGCTGGCCCTTTGAGTGTCTCAATGGTTCCGGCTATGGGACTATCGAGGCCGGAGAGATTGGATTCATTACTCTACCTCTGGCATTGCAAAGCTGGCCATGAGGAAATCAAACGGAGAGTAAGCATCGAGTTTGAGGATTCACATCTCGGCTGAAGAACAGGAGTATACAACGCTAATCCCAAAGTAGGGGTACTCCCACCCCCAAGATCCTGAGCCCCTGAGCATGCCGCTGAGTCAGCTGGAGTTTGTGCAGGGGATCCTCCTCCGACCCCTAAGAATCGGGTTATCGTTTCTACGAAGGATGTCCGTCTCTACATAAATCTTACAACAAATTCCTGCTATCTAGACACAGCCACCTCGTTGAATCTATTAAGGTATCGTGATAGTATCCATTCCTACCCCCCTATCAACCTTATTGGTAGCTCCTGCCGAGCCAATTTAGACCCCCTAATCGCACTTAACTAAATTATCTAGCCTAACATGTTAGTCTTAAGTCCCGATGTTATGGCATACGTAGCATCTCTCATTTAGGTAGGCAAGATAGTCACATCAGCCAGCACCTCCGCTGAGGTGCCAGAAATGCCGTCGTGGACAATTCGACTTCTCATACCCAGGTCCCATTCGCGCCACCTTTCCTCGTCGGCTGACCGTCATGGCCTGTCAATATCGTAAAGACCAAATATCATAAGCTTTCAGAGTAGCTTTGTCGGCAGCAAGCTCTTGGGGGTACGTCGTGGGCCGTGTCCATTTCGTGGTAAAAATCTTCTCGATATGGTCGCCATCCAAAGCACATCTTCGTGTATTCCCAATCCTCTGGGAACCATCCGCCGAATTCCCAGTCAATTATACCTGTATCTTCCCATTATTTACCAGGATGTTCTCAGGTGACATGTCTGCATGAGTAAAATTCGTGACATAGGAATTGGATTTGTTGTGAACATTTGTAACGTCCTTGTCGAAAGTTCATAAATCCATAGCATCGCCTCGTCGCACAAAATTTATAGAAGTCGGCTAAGCTCTCGAAGGGACCGAAGCGTCTACCGCCTAAGCCGTGATCATAGCCGGATCCTAGCATCAATGATCCAACAAATCCTTCTTTAGACGCTTGAAGACCTCGTAGCTGTAATAGATATCCTGCAAGCTCTGTAACTAAGCTTGTTTTTTGCTCTGGTGTCAAGGTTTGCCAGGTCGCGTTTAGGGTATTGCCCGGAACTAACTCCATAACCAAGTCCTGAGATCCATCTGCACGACTTTGTACAGTACATAACGAAGACTTTGGGAATTGGAATTGTAGTATTTTGACGAGCAAAACTCTATCGTCTCAAACTCAGTCGGATGACATTGGAACTTAATTAGTTGGTTGTGACTGATATACCTCACCTTCGCTCCTGATTCATTAAGTCTCTCGTATTTCTTGTTCCCTTTCCATAGAGGGTCCCATGTTCAAGCATCCATAGAGGGAGATGTTTGTTGTTCATCTTTATATATATGTCGTGGTGTTTCTCGTCGTAATGTCGATGTAGGAAGAAGAAGCTGGCAAGGTCGCGGTTGGACAACGATTGTCGTTGGAGACACTGATGGGAATCGAGGCCAGAGCGCCTTGTTACGTTACACCCAGCCCGTGATCGTGCCGAGGGCGCTCCCGCGAGCTGCAGCCGTCTTGGTATGCCAAAACGCCACAACGGCCTAGCCAACGGGTCCATCAATCTAGGTTGTTACTAGTGAACCCCTAGGTCTAACCACCGCGTTGAATTTGTTTGTATCTACGAAGTACTATCTAGACCATAAAAGGACCGCCATCTCAGATATTTCCTTTCGGTGCAGCTATTCCCGACCAATATCAATGGCAATCTGCGCCGAATCTGACTTATTTCGCTTCCAACACAGTTGGCCAGCATCGTCGTAAGCGAGCAGCCCAGCCCACAGTAAATCACGAGTACTTGGGCTAGAAACTTCCAATTTCTTCTTCCCAACTTCCCAACTTCCCAACTTCCCAACTTCCCAACTTCCCAACTTCCCAACTTCCCAACTTCCCAACTTCCCTCCTCGCTCCGTTCTTGCACCACGACATCGACTTGGGCTTCGTCCTAAGTTCTTGCTAATTGTTACAAGACACACCAGGTAAGGCTTCTCGCCATTTCTTACAAGCCTTCCCGATCTTCGCATGATTCAAAATACCACAAACATTCGCGGTTTCCACGCTAGCCGTTCGCCGAAGAACCTTTTATAGACGTGCGATGAGCGCAACTTATCCCTTCCTTGGATGTATGAGCGAATTTGAAACCATCACTCTGCGAGTCCCTATTAAGTCGAACTCGGATACTTGCTGACGTGCTTGAGTCTATATACCTAGGTAGTTGCTCGATGTCGATCCCGAAGTGACTCCTCCGCGATACGTACCTTCTCGACAGCAATAACATCAGCCAGATTGGACCATATCCGGCACTCGCTGAACGTAAGTAGCTTTGTAGGACCATACTGTATTGTAAGGCGCGCGCAAGCGGTGCTTTTTCCGACCTACTTGTCGTCGAGTCCTATGCACTACTACCATGGATGGGAGTTGTGTAATAAAGATGGGCATGTTAGTAATTACACAGTACTCTCTTGTTGAATACAATTTATAATACGTGTCCGGTTTATTCGTCCCTTATTGTCTCGTGATATTGCTCCATCGTCTCCATCTAGCTAACGCCTGCGGCCTGTAGTAAGTTAGGAAGCGCGAGAAAATGTCGCACGCTTCAGGGGCTATTGGATAGCTTGCCTCCGCTGACATTTCGAACCCATGCTTTGGGCCGAGATATACGAAGCTCTTCGACTCCGTGCATTGAACTTCGACCGATACGCCGAGTCCTTACTACAGATGGTGACAGCTCAATCTCAAATTGCCGGTGGGCGACAAGGGCCATGGGACATCGAAGAATGATTGTGCCTGGGAAGGGCTTCCTTTGCGTCTAAAAAGGTATGTGCAGCAAAGTGCGTCAGACTCAAGGTGATAAGGGCAAGACTCTGCATATCTATCGACCCTGTAGCTTGCCAGGCGTTCGGGCCCATGCTCGCGTGGTTGCACTAATTCCCGAATGGCTAAGAGACACTATAGCTACCTAGTATGAACAACCTTCAAGACGTCCTCTCTAACATGGAATCTACGCTAGTCGTCCCCATGGGGTCAATGATGTCCGAGTAAGGCTAGGTGGCATTCGAGTCTCCAATTCGCTAGATGCCTCAATCAGCTGAGCGGGCGCTCCAGGCCCTTTGCTCCGCCGCTGGGCTACCACGCCCTGTTGTTACGGGGCGAACCGAGCAACACCGTGAAAGTCAATTTATATGCAAAGCAGCTCTTCCGACTTACTACGAAAGCTCTGTTATTCTTAAGGCCATTTTGGCACCTGTGGGGCTCTAGCAAAGTCGGTGGATGGTGACTGGATGTATGATGTCGAGTTTGTGTGGTGTTCAACGGATAATTATCCTACTATACGGCATCTCGCCCAAGCTTGGTTACTGCTCGACTGTCCACCTGAGGCGAGGCGAGGGATATTCAGTTATTCTGGAGGAATCATGCGAATAGTCGAATTCTTCACCGATGGGAATCTCGTCTTACGATAGAGCCGGCACCGGAACTTATTTCCTTCTTCCCGGCGTGTGTCGGTTTGTCTATAAGGAGCGCCACCGTTCTAGAGCCACGATATCATATTTGAGAATATCTTAGCACTAGTCGTCCTCTCTTCTTAGGTCCGAAGGATAGCGCAGCCAGCACCTCACTTCGTCGTCGCGTTGGCAAACGCGTTGAAAATACGGTTTGTAACTAGATGTTGTATGACGATGAATGAGTATCCGACACCTTGCCTTAAATGCAGATGCTAAAATGAATATAAAATCTCCTTCCACCCTTAGCAGCCGAAATACGTAAACTCGACCTTTCCCTCCTCTCCGAAGCAAGTGGATTCAACGTTTCGTAATTTGGAGTTCGAAGATTTCAGGGAAACGCCAGTGGTGGGTATATTAAGACGATTGGTAAGGTCACTGAGGAAACTATAACCAGGTCACAAGGGAGCTAAAACAGACCACCAAGGGGCCAAAATGGATGCCTATTTACCTATGGTGCTCAGTGCTCAGGAATACTCTCCATCGGCTCAGGTTAGGGCAGCGACTACTCCGACCCAAAGACGAAAGTGGACCTGGGTAAGATCAGCTTCGTTGTAGACATAAGTGGAAATCTTACCGTGCCACGCCCCACAGCTCAGGGGCCCCTGTAGTGAACAATCCAGAAAAACAAGCGGGGTAAAAATATCGTGAGCTACGGTGTGCTTAATTATTTCCTACTTATTGCCGTTGGTAGATTCCTGAAGATCCAATCTTATTGTATCATCTGTACCTTTCTTTCGACTTTGCGAAGTTTGCGTTGCTATCGGCTTGTCCAGCATCAGTCAGACGCCTAAGACATCGCGGAACCGGGAACTAACTTTGGCATGGAGGAGACGAAAATTAAGGGGGTAAGTAGGTTGACATCCCATTTTTGAAAATCCTTTCTTACGATTCATCTCAGGCCACACTCCAAGAATCGGACATCGTAGAGGATGATCCCGTTAAGGACAGAGCGCTGGTATGGAAGCAGGATCTACGGATCGTTCCGCTATCCGCAGCAATTTACCTACTTTGCTATCTTGACCGGTCAAATATTGGTATGTACATTGGTTTAATCTTGCCTTAAACTTCATACCCACAGAGAAGCCGTACGATTGCCGTGCTCACATGCCACTTTAGGAAATGCTAAGACTCTCAACTCTTCAACCCATCATGATCTCCTCTCGGATACTCACATGTCAAATTATCAATATATGTAAATTACATGCACCCTCATCACCGCTTCTAGGATCGTAAGCTAATATAAATAGTATCGCGCTTATGGTATTTCTCATCGCATACGCCATCTTTGAAGTCCCGTCCAATTATTTCTTGAAGAAACTTCGGCCAAGCAGATGGATCGCTTTCCTCATGTTTTCCTGGGGTGCAGTGACTATAGGTCTAGGGGGAACTACAAATTTCGCCGGTGTCACGGCAGTACGGTTTATTCTAGGAACGTTTGAAGCAGGCATGTTAAGAAAATTTAAACATCAGCTGCCAAATTTTGAACCATTGAGCTAACCTACAATGACAGGCCTTTTCCCAGGTCTGGTATACTACCTGACTTTCTGGTATCGCACAGAAGAGCGTTCTATCCGTGTAGCATTCATCCTAGCCTCTGCCACCCTGGCAGGTGCATTTGGTGGCGCCATTGCGTACGGTGTTGGCCATATGAACGGAACTCATGGACTTTCAGCCTGGAGGTGGCTTTTCATTCTTGAGGGCATTCCTTCATGTATTTCATCAATTTTTGTGCTGTTTTATTTGCCTGATTATCCCGAGACTTCCAATTGGCTGACTGTGGAGGAAAAAGCGCTTGCCACTCGTAGATTGGCAACTGAGGGGTCACATGGCCATGGGCAGAACTTGACCTGGGCCCAGGCCAAAGAGACGCTGATGGATTGGAGATTGTTGGCTCATTATGCTGTAAGTGTCCCTCCTTCGAATTTCCACCTCATCATTAGAGTAATTGACAATGTGGGAATAGATTTACTTTGGGATCTCGACCCCATTCTCCAGCCTCTCATTGTTCACACCTAGTATTACAGGCGGTTTAGGGTATAAAGATCTCACAGCACAGCTTATGACTGTCCCTCCATATGCGGTTGCTTGTAAGCTTCCTTGCCAGTTATATTTTCTTCTAAACTAATACTTTCAAACAAGACGTTGTTACGATCCTCGCCTCCTATTCGTCCGACCATTTCAACGCGTAAGAATCACCTCAACGTGGCTGATATATAAATATAATTAACAGCTCAAACAGACGAGCCCTCCACTCCGCCATTTTTGCTACAATTGGTGCCGCAGGGTTTATGGCGTCGGCACTTCTGCCGGCCGATTCATATCAAGTAAGGTCCTATTCTCAACACCAACCACCTTAACACTCATTCCCCTCTCCTCAGTTGCCTATTGTCCTATCACCATTTTCATAAACCCCAGTTTCGTTCACAAGCATCGCCTTTTGGCCCTTTTAAAACTAAGAGTTGCGATATAATAGTCACGCTACGGTTGCTTAATTGTCGCTGCCTCTGGCGCATTCTCCTGCATCCCACCGCTCCTCGGCTTTCTATCATCCAACCTCTTCACCACCGCATCAGCTGGTCTAGCCATTGCGCTCAACGTCTCGGTGGGTGCCCCGGGGCAAATTGCCGGAGTGTGGATTTATAAGGCCAATGAGGCGAAAATCGGATATCCTACTGGACATGTAAGTTCTGCAATTCACGGCTCTCTTTTTTGCTTCTTACCCTTCTCTGTTATCCTTATATTCTGTTGGATTCGACTCTCGGGGAAATTTTGTTCCTTTTGGTGGGCCGTTGGTAAAACCTGGCTAGCATAGTGATGAAATTGTATATTTTGATTGCTAATAACTCCTTCCCATCTACAGTGGGTAAATGCAGGACTCCTCTTCTTCGTCGCAGTGGGATGCATAGGACTAAGACTATATTATGGGATGATGAATAGGCGGATATTAAATAGAACCACTGAAGGTGAAAGGGAAAGGAGACTTTTTAGATACTAGGCTTGCCGTTGTAACCGGTAAAATCTCTCAGTATAGAAGGACCTAAAGGATTATTTCGTGGCGATAGATTACTAGATTCCACATTAACTATGTGTTATGGTTAGATGATATGAGCATGAATTATCCAGAGGCTGTAATATACGTTATATCCTAGCATACGAAAGTGTTTAAAGCCGCTGAATACGTTGAGGGTGATTGCAAGCTCCGTAAGGAGGGGTATGAATAGCTGTTTAATATCATAAGTTACTATTGACATATTGGCTAGCCAAGGCAGGCATACTTGAAAGCAACTCAACCATGCAACTTGGACGTAGAAATGGCAAAGTATTGGCGATGCAACTATAACTATATGCTTCCTTAAGGCTACGCTATGCTACGCAGAATGATCTAATCGTCCTTTATATGTTTGCAATTATTGCCAATATCATGAATACCTCAGATTCCGCATACTAACTTTCACTTCTGGAAAGCCATAACGGCATAGCGAAAAGTTCCGTTAGCAAACCCTCTTCGCATTGCCCGGAATGCTTGCATGAACGCAAGTCCATCTCTACCTTGCGCGACAGCGAATGCCCAGAGGGATGGGTTTTGAATGAGTGACCAAGAGATGTCCCTTCATAGTTAGTGAGTGTCAATAATAAACTGGGAAGAGCAATACGGGAAAGAGGGAGGGAGTTAGAAACTTACCAGGTCTTCGAAACTTGTTTACTGATATCGAATGGCTCAGCAAAACCTTTCAGGCCTGCTTGTTCGGCCATACGGACATAATCCGCTTGAGTGCAAAGTGGTGGAAGTAACATGCCATCTGTGTTTGGGTTAGGTCTTGCCAACTCTTTACACAGGTATCGGTTTTAGGGCATGCAAATACCTTCAATGAGTGATGTCGTCTTTGAACTGCTTCTCACTCAACCCCTCGTCCTTAAACCAATCAGCGACAACCAGCTTCCCTCCGGGATTCAACAACTTCTCCGCATTTCGGAAGAAGAGGTCCTTATTAGGCAGATGGCTCATGGCCTCAGAGATCCACACGCAATCAAATTTCTTCTCATTTGGAGATTCCGTGAAAAACTCCCCCATATTCTCTGCGTCCGGCTCGATGAAGCGCACTGAACCGATACCTTCAAATTTCATCACCCCATCGGTGCCAGCTGAGGGATTCACAGATCCAGATTCAGGTGCCTGGATATCATCTAGGGTTAATTTCCGTGCGATCTCGACTTGACGACCACTAATCGTCACGCCAGTGACTTCACAGTCATAGTTCTTGGCCAGATAACGCGACGTGCCGCCAATGCCACACCCCACATCCAAGACTTGGCTTCCTTTAGGTAAAGCAGAGCGTTCAAGCAAGAGTTCTATCAATTGCAGTTGTGCCTTCTCTTTAGTATCGCTGGGTGTCAAGAAGTACCCGTGATGGATGTGCTCGCCCCTGTCCCGTGATTCCGTCAGTATACTAGACGGGAGGGGAGGGGAATTGCAAATTATTTACCAGAGGGAGTAGTAATAATCGGATGCTAATTCATAGTGATGTCTAATGCGGTCTTTTAAGGCCGAAAAAGAGCTAAATGGTTCTGGTTCAGGGATCTCATATTTCTCGATGTCCTGTTCTGTGGTTTTGGAGGGGTCGTTGATAGAATCCGAGGTGATGGCTTGGGAGTGTGGGACAGTAGCCATTATGTTTTCGACGCAGGGATGATCGAATTGCTTCCACAGCTGCCTTTCCTGGTATACTGGTTGATTGAAAAGATATTGGGAACTGCATTTTGAACGTCTTAAAAGAAAGCGTTAGATATGTCCGTGTGCTAGGACATAACATGAACGTTTGAAGTCTTGATGTACCGAATCCGGTTAGGTGTACTTCTGAGCTCGGCCCCTAAGTTTCATCGTCGCACCTCCATATCTTCTCCAACCTAAAACTCCAACTCCCTGGGCTCATCTGTTGCGAAATGTTCAAGTCGGCATGTGCACTACTGTATCCAACTTAAACCAGACACAGACCATACCTACCTTAGGTAGAGAACACTAGAGAATTCTCTGTCAGCCGAATCCTTCGCGTCCCAAACCTAGAAAAGAGTCCGCGACACGAGGCGGGGTCCTTTCGGACACATATTTGGGGTTTGCAGTGCGATTATTATGAGTTATCAACCCCCACGATTGATGACTATGCACAGAGTTACGAATGGGTTTGATAAATTTGCAAAAAAGAAATCCCCAAGAATATAATGTTACAGGCAAGTTTTGAAATATAACAAGTGTTACAAGTATATAAAGCATGTTAAAAGCGCATCACTATTAGCAAACTCAAAAACATAGCCAAAGGAGTATAATCCCGTGGAAATATGTTTGAGCAAGTGCTGAAGCAGGTAGCTCGATTTCCGAATCTCGATGTGAGCATTTTTCATTTCCGTCTTTGGACCTAAGCTCGTTCTCTACTGTTTTGGGATCTCCATACCCGCAATCTGGCCTTCTTCAAGTGCAACGTGTACTGGTAGATAGCTACAAGGCGTAAAGAAGTGGGATATGTGGCATTGATCAAGAAATGCATAGTCTTACAAAAAGGTTCTTAAGCTCCACAGCTTTGCCTATATGGACTGTTGATGTGGGACGTTGAAGCTTGACACCTGACATTTGCAAGCAACTACAATCAATTAGCTGATAATTAGTGCTAGATCTTGTTATCCAAGCAAAGACACGCGTTGATTTGTTCAGGTTCCACGATCTTTGCGTTAGAATTGGCTAATAAGGTTAACAGTTAGCCCTCCCAAGCATCATAATCGTTTCTCCCGGGGATCCCGTCCAGTGCCTTTAGTGAATGCAATAACGCTTCTAAGGTAATGTATTATACTTAGTGGTTTTATGTGGTCCTAATCTCTATATACAAATACTCACAAACCATAATAGGACAACCCGCAGACACACAACAGAATATGCCGTCATACATCTTCGAAACGCACATTCCATCCTACCAGTTAATCTCCATCTTTTCAAATATCTATTTCCTAGACCGGTTAAACCACTTCCCCGCGCATCATCTATTACTCCGTAAGGTAGTATAGATAAGGTGGGGTTTTGTACATACGGCAGTCCTCTTTCTCACTGTGGCCCCACACGTTTATATTCCCTGCATTCTTCCAAACAGGCAATTTCCAACGGCACCTCGCCTTACCATCATCTCTTTGGTGTCTCACGGTTTTAAACAGCACAATTGATGGCCGATACTCTGACTTTCGGCTGGTTATAATTGTGATATCTCTTCTTTTCGTTCCCCAAATTCTCCAGCCACCTCATCCACCATCCATCATGCTCTCCTCACTCATCCTCCTCTCACTCGCCACAGCAATCTCAGCGGAGTGCCATCGGGAATTCCTCAAAAATTCAACAGACACCTACATCAACGCGCAGACCCTCGGCCAATATGAGAATGTCAAATCCCTCATCTTCGACTTCGCCCCCTACAACGAAAACAACATCCCCACTGCCCTCGAAGGCGGCATACTCGCCACCCCAATCAAAATTGACTTCGCCCGTAGCGTCCACGACACCGTGCAATGTGCCACTTTCACGGAACTCATCGCCGCCTCGAACCCGCATCCGTATGTAATTCATACACGTATGGAGTTCGATGCCAATAAGATGAAGGCAAGTAGGATTGAAAGCATTGTTACGGATAAGGGGGATTGGCTTTTTAATGCTACAGGGACGTTGGCGCTTAATGAACCAGAGAAATGGGATGCTATACCTAAAGCTCAACAGGATTCTCGCGCAGTTATCCAATCAATCGGCGACGCATACTTTGACCGCTTCGGCAACGTGTCTGTAGTCGTCCCCTGGGGCCCGCCCTGCTACCGCGTTGAAGGCGGGTTACCTGCTAAGGGGACTCTGACGGCGAGTGGGGACTGCGTGATGGAGTGGCCGAGCACGATTCATGTCCCGTATAGACGGTATGTGGTCGATGAGCAGTATGGGGTTGTGAGTCTATTTGTGGGTTTCCCCGGGCTAGATCGTACGCAAGGGGAGGACCCGATGCCGGACAGTCATGTTTTTAGGGTGGAGGGCGGGAAATTGAAGTACCTGCATACCGCTAGTGCCTGTGTGGTGGAAGGGTGTGGGTTGAATTCGACGTTTGGTGGTGGGCTTTAGGGATCAAAAGAGAGTGAGAAGTTCACTTGAAGTTTTTGAGCGAACGGAGAGGACGAAGCTACTTTAAAGTCCTATAACTTCAAAGCTGGCAACCTCTAGCCTCCAATAGATAATTGAACATCGAACATGAGCGATGCTGATGAAAATGGAGTTTAACGTCTGAACGTTTCAGTAGAATACTTACTGCCTTTCGTATGAGTCCGGGCTTACATATTACCCTTTATGCCTAGGACATATCAGTCTATCGATCCTAGATCTGTCCTTAGAGAGCTCATTCTTTAGTCATGCCTCTATCTGCTCGTCTAGATTTAGTACTCTCTAGCATTATTTGCCCACTTGGCGTTTATGTCGTGCAGTGTTCTGCATGCGCTAGTATAAATATCTCAAGTAGACACGAGAAAGAAAGATCTTGTTTGATGAGCGAGAAGATAGATGAGGAGCATGAGGACTATAGGAGAAGTGCTGAGCAAGAGGGGAACGGTCATACACATACGGGAATACAAAGTACTCTAAAATATGATGCAGAAAACGTCCATGCGATTGTGTATTTTGTATTTTGCACAAACACAAGAAGACGGGAATAGCTGTCTAGGTATGAGTTCTATATAGAGGAGGTTGTGAAGGTACCTAGGTATATTCCCCCCTGGCTAGGCGAAGGGAGGACCAATCTCGGTTGTACGTTGGCACTTGTGTATATTAAGGGGTAACCCATATGCTTGACTCTATCATCACTCTTCCAATTTGATCTAACAGCTAACGATTTCTGATGGGATGTATCCACAGGGTGAGCAGGCCTGGGCCGTGCCTGAGGTGGAATATGATGCCCATATAAAATGCACCGAACGGGTACTAAGGCACTTTAGTGCCACAGCACCATGTCAGGATATCGATGGAGGGCGACGGGAAGGCTTTCACATTTTCCGACGACGCGGGCACTTTGCGTTTTGAAAATCATAGACAGAAATAATCCCGAGTCATTGGAACGAAGATTCGTTGCCCGTTGATACAGAAATGAAGTCATACAAGTTAATTGACATCATTTCGAGTAGTTCCCCGATCTACCCGATTGCAACTCTATTTCCTTTTAGCATATATTGTTCGCTTTCCCATTGTCACTTGCCATTGAGATTTAAGAAAATCATCAACTATCGAACCATATTATCTCAGATCAGCTTAAGTAACTGCCCAAACACAAAAATGTATCGCCGGCCCGACGAATTCCAGAGAACGGACATTTCAGCCGCCGGATCCGAGTGGAAGGCGAATGCTTCTCTTCACAGTATCATTCATGACGCTGACCATCCGGTAAATTTCATCCTTTTGTCAAAATATATTGCGGGCAATGTTCTGTCCATGCAATGCTGATGGACAAATCAAGGGATCCGATGTAGATCGTTCCAGCAAAGCGACGCCTCTTCCAAATGTCAATTTCGACGATTCCGGGAGGGTTGTTCGCAGTCGAGGAGGCCGAGGAGAAAAGGGCCGAAAGGGCAGCGGCAAGGGGCCTTTGAATCCGGAGGGCATGCCGCGGAGGAAAGGCAGTTAAGAGTTGGTTGAGACTGTGAATTGGGTAACATTCGTATAACACTCCGAATTTTTCCTTTCTGGTATCAAGAAGTATTCAGATGGTGAAACCAACCGTATTGAATCATGTTTGTTATCCTTTAAAGATAGCCCGCATACGCATGGAATTTAAAACGCTTGGAAGCCTATTGTATCCATGCGTCTCTCAGTATATGAATTGAAATATCAAGCATGGAAATTTCCTAGGCCGTAGTGTGTCGCCTAAGAAGCTCTCCGATAACTATTGGCGACTCTCATGTTTCAATCATATTCTCCTTGAAGCTATGTGCAACAGCTACGCTGTCATTCTAACTCTATTATATGTCACCACATTTACGTTCTAGAATTTATCGAATCCCACAAGTTCCGCAAAGCAACCAACTTACTCATATTTAGATCTCGTATCGACCGAGATTTACTTTATTACAATAAAAAGCAATTGAATATTTAGTTCATGTGGGAGAGTCGGGGGGACCAAAAGCATGCGGTAGATTAAATGTTGGTTAGACTCTACTACCCAACAATCCTTATAGCGCGTCTCCGTGTCCCATCCGACCTGCTTTGTGTAACATTTACCACCTTGCTAAAGTCATGTGCCTAAATCTATGACAAATTTTTCGTGTAGAGCGAATATAATCCTTAGTAGGGATTAAGTGCCATCTGGTGTTGGACTTGATTTACAGTACAACCCTTACCGATTTGCGGTACAAATTTGATCCAACTACCTGGTTGAGGAAAATGTCGCTCTTATGTAAGACTAACCTTAAAATGTAGGGTCTGTTCGTTCAGGTAATGGTATTAGCATTACGCCCAGCCACTTAACCTAAATAGGGGCACTTCTCCATTCTGTTAGACTTCGTATCAGGGGCTTCCACTACCGGTATGTATACTTCATATGAACGAACAGTCAGGTACTTGTGGGTCAAGTGGCCACCCAATTTCGATGCGTACTTACCCCACAAGTACCTAATCCCTGCTTGGAGTTTATTTTGTAAAGGAGAATCGTACAACTGCACTAGAGCAATTGTACGCCGCCCAATTAGGTAGCCGAGTATCTCCTTGACTACTAGACACGCCACGGCGGGATATAAGGCCCTGAAGGGAGGCCCTGTAACAGGATGCTACAGTAGATTCTAGACTCTAGCTATAAGACGTTAAAGCCTAGAGTAAGGCCCTAAAATAAACCTCGACAGTAGGTTACAGGCTCTGGCTACAGTATTCCTAGGAATTAGAAGGTGGTAATATACCCTGCATATCAAATATACTCGTTTCTAGAATACTTATCTACTGGTTAATCGTACTAATATACGACCATAATAGTAGGCAAGTACGATAGTTTGCGACGGATAACATGCACGAATATTCAGTAGACAGCAAAGGCAGATTACTAGGTAAAATACTAGGCAGGGACCCCTATAGTACCACGCTTGATTTGGTGGACTTTTGGAAGGTAATTACTTGGCAAGTACGGTGCTGTGGGTCAATTACCTCTGTATAGGGTAAGGTGCCTTGGCGTAATGCCACTGCCATTACCTGAACCAACAGACCCTAATTCTAGTGTAAGGCATAGAAGGGTTCATAATACTTAACCGCTTTATACTCTATATGATTAATTCTCTTAGGAGACTGCGATGTAACTCTCCTATTAGCACTACGAAAACCCCCCCCCCTCCGACTGTAAGGTACTACAGTAACAGACACGTAAAACACACCCCTAGGCCGAGGAGTACTTGAATTTAGTGTTCTCGACTTATCGCTTGCCTAGCCTTCAATGTAAAACGGACTTAAACCCGACCTGACCAAGTAGGTAGCAGCGCTACCAAGTAGAAGGAGCTTAATCCTAGTGATTTGATGGCGGAACCCCAACAATCGTGCATAACAAAATGAATGATGGGCAGCCGGCTAGTCGCAAATTGCAATACTATTGTGGCGTAGCATGTTGATCCTCTGGGGCTGGGCGCCTGGAACCTTGGGTGAAGGTACTTTAGGAAGTAGTATATCCATATCTTACAGCAGTAGAGTTTCCACACTTAACACCCACAATCAACCCTCTCTACATCTTTAATCCACCTTCCAAGATGAAATCACCATACCTCCTCCTCCCCCTCTTCGCAACCTTTGCCCTCACCAACGCAGACGCAAATGGCACAGTACCAGAAACCGGCTCAGAGCCCGGCCCAACTCTAAACGCAACAGGATCAGTCTATCTCCACGCAACAAACATGAGCGTCGACCCTAACACAGGCGTTCCTACTCTCTGGCGCGCAAACCTAAATATCACCGAATTTACAGTCTCTCCAGCTATAGGCGTGATCACCAACTCAGCAATCGGCATCGACTCCCTCGGAGGCTGGGTAGAAAACTCAACTTGGGATAGTACTGTTATTTTTTTCTTAAATGTCGCACGGAATGCAACAGTTGATGGACAGAAGGATAGCGGAGACTGCTATGCCACGTTAGGAGAGGCGTGTGTAAGACAGTATACACTAGATATTAGTGCTGCGATACACGCTGCAAAGATATCAACTAGGCCTGGTTCGAATACAACTAGTATGCCAACTATCCCGCCGCCGCCTGAGAGCTGCGAGTATAGACTTTCGAGCGCGAGTATTGTAATTCGTATGTCCTATCTCTAACCTTTGCCTATTCAAACTACTCCCTCTAGGCTCCACCTTTAACATTATAATAGATTTGGGTTCTAAATTCGTCGATGGAGCCGCATATGTCAATAATCGGTCCCCAGTACACGACGCGAGTAATACGACATCTTACCAGGAGGCAACTACACAGATCTGGCCTATTGTTCTCGTGCAGAGTGGAAAGTCTGGTATTAACAATGCTACCGGGATTTCGACGTCTCGGATGAGTTGTTTAAGAGCTAATGCGACAACGGAGGGGAGTAAGGCTATTGGGGGAGTGCCTGGTGCTGCGGTACATATCAAGGTATATACATGGGCAGTTATAGGTGTTACGTGTTTAGTTGGGGGATTGTTGCTATAAAACTTAGGAGGGACGAGATTTGCTTATAAAACAATCAAAACTATTCTACAGTTGCAATTAACAATTTAACGTACACTTGTTGTATAATTATACTCTTATCGCTGGTTTCTTTTTTACGTCTAGGTAATCCTAAAAGATAGTCCGCTACTGGAGTTTCCATATTTCAGGGTAGGTATTGAAGTCCTGCCTGCCTTAGTATACGATCGTCGCCGTCGATAATATACAATACTTTCGCTACCTGGAATATTCCTTACTATGTTAGTGAGCCCAAATCTTCCCTTCTTTCTTTTATGTAGTTGAGCACGAGGCAGACTCTTGCAGAAGTTTTATATATAAGACCAGGGACTACTTCCTGCGCTAGGCAAGCCATTCCTTCGTTCTTGAAGGGAATCTCAAGTCCCAGTGTTCCCGGTCCTTGATGGTCAGACTTCCACCTGATCCTGATCGAGACGGGTCCCGGCAGCGCTGGTAGTATGTTGAAATTATGAGGAAATTGTGAATTCTAAAGGCGTAGTCCCTGGGGCAGATGCTCCCTTGTGTGGGGTCCACGAGCCCCAGCTTGTTCTAGTGCTGGCAGGAATCTGCTTGTCCTCTCCTACTCGTGAGAAGGAGAACAGCACCTGGAACCTGTGTCAGGGCCACGTCGCCTCGTTCGGCTGAAGATGCTCACTACGTGCTCTCGTAAGAGCAAGAAAGAGGCCAGACGTTGGGGTTCTGCGTGGTGTGATTGGAGCTGCGACCGCTCAAAAGGGGTTACGAGTTAGGAGACGCTGCGGTACGATTCGATGGCCCTGAGTCGAGTGTGTGTTGTAGAAAGAAGGAAAAGAGAGTCGAGGATGGAGGTCGAAAGCGGCGTGTAGTCGCGAGCGAAGCGCGCCTTGTAGTCGACGAGATTACTATTTCCGCGACTTCGTTCTGCAATAATCAACCTGGGTATAAGAGCAGAGGGTATCTAGGCGAGATTATTAATACTGTCTGTGTTACCGTGGAGACCAAAGGACCTTTCTAGCCAGAAAAGTATTATGGAGAATCGATAGTCCGCAAGAAATGTCTTCCTCCTTGTGTTTGAAACGGTCAATTCCCTCCGTGGGTCTTGTATTGTAGAGTACCTGTCCCGGCGAGCTAATCGACGATTACGACCTTAGTAAATGACCTGTGCCCTACCAGCAATCCACTTTCGAGGCTTAGATTAGGTGGCTCAGATATATGACGAATTATCTGGGTAGGCAAGAGCGAGCCACGCTTGATACTTAGAGCTAAAGTGGCTAAACTCTGGATCTGACGCGAAAGTGACGCGAAATTCTTGCTTCGCCCTACTAGACTATAGTTAGTAGGGAAGTTGGTTTGGGGGCATAAGAAGGGGAAGGGAGTCACGTGTTCTTAATGTAGTCATAGGATGGGAATATATATACGTGTAGGTACTTGGTTTACTTCTTCATGTGGACACGGGTTGAATCAGTTATTAAATCTGCAAAATCACATCCAGTAAGAGTATGAGGATGCGTTAACAAAATGTTGGAGACTACCAATCATAGCATAATACGAAAATGCTGAGGCTTGCTTGGTGGGATTCTGTAGTCCACCAACATCTGATAGTCCACTGGTATTGCGTATTCTAATAGAGAGAAGAGTCTGGGGCATTGATTTGGTACCCGTTGGAGTGGTATTGATTGCACAGGATATAAAATGTCAGAAGACATTATGCTTTTCTAAACTGCAATGAAAGTAAGAGGGGCCATTGTCGGAGATTTGGAATTCGTGCTTCGAGGCTAAAGGCATGCCAACGATAAGTCTCGGGTCCGAGGCAACAAGCAAGCATATGTAAGTATCAGCAATTAGCAAGAACTACTTTCGGGGTGAGCAAGTTGAGCGAATTATAAAATATGCATCATAAAGACTTCTCGGTACTTGATAATGACATGCATACTTCCGGAGCGACTGGTTTCCGGCTCATGTGGATATTGCGTGCGAGGTACATCTGACAAGGATGTAGCAGAAGTTGAGAATAGAATTTTCTCCGGAAAAACGCCACTGTTGAAGACTATCTAACATGTGTATAGCCCTCGAAGCTCGCAATCTCATTCCTGAGCCGAGGCTTTTGGGAAAGTAGGGCAAGTGTTACGAGGATAAACCCCCAATTGGCTGGCCCACTGGGTGAGTGGAAACAGCCTGCACTTGATATCTGGGAGCGATTTCTATCGGATTTCAAATAAGACCGCGTATGTCCATCGGCATGTCGCTTGCAGCAATATGCTATGCTCGAAGGAGCAGTTCAGAAGGGTGTGACCAGGAGCCAAACTATACTGGATAAAGGGGCAAGACTCTTTTCTGTGTGAGACTGCGGCAGGTTTTGGAGGAAGCTTCCTGTAACACAATGTAGTAGTGGATGAAAGGGATGGCAATCTGCCAAGCTACCGGACAAATAAAAATAGAATCCATAATGGGAAGTCTGTCAGTTGCATGGAGCCAGTCCAAATGTGATTTGCATAGGTCAAAAGAGACATGCAACGAGAAAAGCTGGCCGACCTTAGAACCCAGCTTTCCCTGTCCTTCAACTTCGTTTCCGCTTATGTGCCTGCCAGATTTGACTAAATCCCCAAAAGAAGCAGTGGGGAGTTCAATAGAAAGAGCCACAAGTATGCAGGTTTTGACGTATACGCACACCTTTTCCTCTCTACTAGTGGGATGCATGAAGCTTGCAGGTAGCAGTGTCCCAGGGCCTCGCAACAGACTATCCTGGCTCTTGTTCTGTACTCCAATACTGATTAAGATGCCTATCTTCATTCCTGGCTTGCTTACCACTTACCACTTGGCGGCCAGGCAGACCACTACCTAGGTATGCTGCCCGAGTCAGGAGAACGGATCCAGCCCGGCAAGTCGCGGAAAATCATTGAGGATCACAGATTGATTGTCTATTAAGCCCGAGACCGCACCCGGGGATTGTAGAGTATTGGCATATGACGCTCTTACCAGCGCTTGCGTAGCACCAAGGATGGTTAGGTCTCTTGGCCCCGGATTGTGCAACCCACTCGGCAATATTCCACTTTCCAGGCGCGTCGATCATCTCGCCCTTTCACAGCGCCCAGCGCCCCGTCGTCCGTGGCGTGGTGCGCTAACCACCCCCGCGCAAGTGTCATAACGTGCGAGCGGTGCCAAAGCAACCAATACAACAGGCCAGAAATGACGTGGACCGCCATCGCCGCCACATTGCCCTATGAGACTCGCAAGAGCTGGCGCAAGATGCATCGCGGGGGCTTTGGTTGCAGGATGGAGGAGGCCACCATGACGACCCGGGGAATCAAGAACGTTTCGATCTGAGGAACCTTGATCGAGCTTCCATGTTTTCACGAGGCTAGTGGTGTTGGGATGCCGCCTCTTCACTGGACGCGGGCATGGGCTGCTCGAGGCTGAGCGAGGACCGCGAGCTGCAAGGCTGCGGTGTGGTGTTGCTCCCGTGGTTTTCGCGGGACCGATGACATCGCGGTGGGAGCTCTCCGGCGGCGATGGGATTGGCAGCCTCCGGACTCGCGGCGTAGGGGCGTAAGGGCTTGGGGAAGGGGAACCAGCGATGGATTCTCGAATGGACCCGAATGCAGAATGTGGCGGGCGTTGCCCAAGTGCCCAAGGGATCACGGGAGCACCAGGTGGTCAGACGTGGCCGCGTCCTTGGGCGCAAGAGTCGTAGTGTCGCAGTGGCAACAGCGATGTGCGCAGAGGGCCGAGGGCGGCGCGGTGGGGCCCTGCGCGGATGCCTGGTGTGCAGGATCTTTTGGCCCGAAGCGGACAACATGAGGCTATTCGGAAGTCGACGATCGCAACAACGGCTGCCACCTCCGCCACAAATTTTGAACTCGACTTAGATGGCATATAAATAAGGGTCGAGTGCAGAGATGGCGCGGTTTGGGGGAGCGGGCGCCGAGGAACAGCGACCAGATTGCCGGCGACGCTCACCTCAGCCTGCTGGATGCCTGGCGCGGGTGCCTGGTGGTAGCACAGGTCATAACCACAGGAAAAATTACGGCGAATTGGTCGAAATTTGTCACCGCGCCGACGGCCAACGCTCAGCACCACGCCGATAAGAAGAGGTAATAGCAAAGCAATAGCAGCTAATAGCATCAATAGCAGCCCAGCAGGACAATACATCCCCTCTTTGGCCCCTGGTTAGCTGGTGAGCTGGTTCCCCCCTCCCCGGGTTTCGGACGTGCCAGAAGGTAAGCGCAAGGAGCCGGCCTGCTGCTCGCCGGCTACACATAAAAGGGAGCAGAGTCGCCGGATTGCGAATTTCGACAGAGAATCACAACATCTCACTCACTTGGACTTTTTGCCTCCGGAATCCCAGAACCCCAGAATATCTCCCCTTCTCCGCCAACGCTCTCCCTCGGACGCCCGCTAGACCGCCTTTCTCTTTGTCTTGCTTAAGCAGAACTGCCCTGGACTGAATTGAACTGAACTGAACCATATCTCTTTCTGTTCTTCCTTCATCCACCCCACACTCTGCTTCTGCTTCTGCTTCTGCTCCCCATTCACACACATAACCACATATACACATCCACACGCATATACAAATACAGTACACACAGTACTTACCTACCTACCTTAGGTACACTTACAAATACACATCCACATCCACATCCACATCCACATCCTCGCGTGCGGGTTGTACGGTGTCTTCGGACCGTGCTGTACAATCCAATTCACTACCAAGCCACCACCTCATATCTTCTTCGATCCCGTTCTTGCCGCGTTTCCCTCTTGTGTCTTCCTCTCCCCTCGCGCTGCTACTGTCACTGCCACCGTCACCTGCCACTTTTACAGGACAAAGAATAAGTTACCTTATTTTCTTGGGGCACTTCGCACTTCAGTCTTGACAGGCACGGAGGCACAATCAATACAATACCATATTAACGCACAATCCGCTTCCTCCAACTAAACTCCGCCTACCGTTCGGCGACACGGCGGCACAGACAAGCCAAAGAAAGGTCAATAGCATCTTCACCATGGCTCCCGATCTAAACTCCGTTCCGCTCTCCCCTCGGCAACAACCCTCGACCACCCAGCCAGCCACCACCTCCGCTGCTGTGCCAGAGCTCCCGCAATATGTTGCCTCCCAAGGGAAGCAGCCCAATATCCTATACATCATGGCAGACCAGCTTGCGGCCCCCCTCCTCAAGATGCACAACCCCAAGTCACAAATCAAGACTCCCAACTTGGATGCTCTTGCGGAGGGCTCCGTCATCTTTGATTCCGCCTACTGCCCTTCGCCACTCTGCGCACCCTCACGCATGTCCATGGTCTCGGGCCAACTCCCCACCAGGATCGGCTCCTATGACAATGCATCCTCCATCGACCCAAGCATCCCTACCTATGCTCACTATCTCCGTGCGGCCGGGTATGAGACAACATTGGCAGGCAAGATGCACTTCATTGGCGAGCAATTGCATGGCTACGAGAGCAGGTTGACCAGTGACATCTACCCAGGCGACTATGGCTGGTCGGTCAACTGGGAGGAGCCGGATCGCAGACTGGAATGGTATCACAATGCCAGCTCCATTCTGCAGGCAGGCCCATGTGTCCGAAGCAACCAGCTGGACTATGACGAGGAAGTGATGTACAAGTATGTTAATTCGCATTCGTACCAGATATACACGCTAACATGCTCTAGGTCCAAGCAATTCCTCTATGATCATGTCAGAAAGGGTGCAAATGCCCGCCCATTCTGTATGACTGTCTCTCTAACCCACCCTCATGACCCCTACACTATCGAGAAGAAGTATTGGGACCTCTATGAGGATGTTGATATTGATCTTCCAGAAGTCAATATCCCACAGGAAGAGCACGACTCGCACAGCCAACGCCTCCTGAAGGTCTGTGATCTGTGGGACCGAGAATTCACTCCTGACCAAGTTAAGCGAGCCAGACGCGCATACTACGGTGCGGTCTCCTATGTCGATGATTGCATTGGAAAGCTGTTGCAAGTCTTGAAAGACTGCCGACTAGATGAGGATACCATTATCATTTTCAGTGGTGATCACGGAGATATGCTTGGCGAGCGAGGCTTGTGGTACAAGATGTCCTACTTTGAGTCCTCTGTCCGGGTCCCACTTCTCATCCACCACCCTGCAGCCTTCAAACCACATCGTGTCTCCGCAAACGTCTCCACGCTTGACCTACTCCCAACCCTCGTTGATATTGTTGACACCAAGCTCTGGCCTGGACTACCAATGGATGGCATTTCACTGCTTCCCCACCTTCAAGATCGATCCGGCGGCTCCGACACGGTCTTTGCGGAATACTGCGGCGAAGGCACCGTTGCCCCAATGATGATGATCCGTCGTGGTGACTGGAAGTACATCACGTGCCCTGCCGATCCGGACCAACTATACAACCTGGCAACTGACCCAAAGGAGTTGATCAACCTCGCCTCTCTGCCACCCAAACATCCAGCAATGAGCCCTGAATCCATTCAAGCCCTTGCTGACTTTGTTGCCGAAGCAAAGGCAAAGTGGGATATGGATAAGATCACGAATGATGTGCTCATCTCTCAACGTCAACGACGTTTGGTCTGGTCTGCACTCAAGCAAGGTCAGTTCACAAGCTGGGACCACAATCCACAGGACGACGGCAGAGAGAAATACATTCGCTCCCACATTCCGCTTGACGACTTAGAATTGAAGGCCCGCTATCCCCTCGTTGACGCGAAGGGTAGAGATCTATTCACTGGTCTTGGTGGTGTCGGCGCTGGTGGCATGGGAGGTGTCATCGTCGAGCAGGCTGGAGCATATGGCCAGTAACTTAGCTCAACCACCACCTATATTTCGACCAGTCTGATTTTTCCATCAAAGACATCGAGTTCTGGATATGCCACAGGAAGGAGCATCTGCTTAACTCAAGTTCGCCCACTTGTCGAACTGATATCTCTCATATCAAAATTGTTCACCGAGACCTACTGTTTATTTCAATCAACCGCCTCCTGCATTCTCTGGTTATTTTAGCCGGCCTGGTTTTTTGCGTTGGGCGCACTTAATTGCGTTTACTACCTACGTTTAATACCATAGATGCGTTTGATTTCCTTTTCTTCTTTACATTTTTGCTAGCGCGGGGCTTCAACGATTTTCACGACCTCATGGTTTTTACCAATACACCCACCTGCTAAGAATTTGCTTTTTTCTTTTGGGTTCTCAGAAACCTGAGACTTGTCTGTTATGGGGAATGCGCAAAACATCCTTTGTTTTCAAAAGTTAGATCCAGCTTATGGATGGGGATGATAATGCGGTGGCGTGTGGTTGGGATGGATTATGGAGACGCAGACTGCAAAATTAGATAGAAGAAATTCATCGAGATACCACCTACCTACCTTTGCTAGAACTACCTGATCATACTGTTGTGACTGCTCGAGGGCCAAACGTAATCTGGTTTCCCAAGTGCTAGAACAAGCATGCCCCATAGCGAAAATCAATACGCGGTCATGATAATTTCAATAATCATGTTGTCATATTGCTATAATATTTTCCTCTCAAGCCTTGAAACAAACAGTAGAGTCATTCATTACCCACCATAACGCCGCCTATCCCAAGTACCTACAATATGCCTCATTGTCCTACCCAGTGTACCTATGCTATGACAAAGCAGTCGAAAAAATAACCAAAAGCCTACCTAACCATTGATCCACAGACCCAACTCACCAGGCTGCAGCATCTCTATCAAACCGCACCAACTCCTTCCCAGCATCCTCGACATCCTTCTTAGCCTTCATGCGCATATAAAAAATGGGGCAATCTTTACTACTACAGATAACCTCGTTATGCATACTCTCCTGACACCTCTGACACTGGGTCCACAGCCGCGCAAACCGGACTTCCAAGTCTGACACTTTGTTCAAGGTCTTGGTATACAGTTCGCCGATGCGAGGCGCGCAGTTGGAGCACACGGCACCGCCGCTTTCGTCTTTGCCCACAAGAGGCTTCTTGCAGCCCATGCAGGTGAAGGTTTTCTTGGCGAACTTCATAAGGCCGCCCAGAGACGGCGCAGCGACCGATATAGAGCGTGTGTGATCTCCTGCGAGGAGGGAATTGGCTTTTGTCTCGCCGAGGATGGGTTCGAAGATCCTTCCTAGGGGTTTGGCGAGCTGGTTATCTAGGTAGTATTTGGTGTCGATGGGGATGTTGTTCTCCAGGACGAAGATTGGGTCTTCGGAACGCTCGAAATTTTTAGCTCCTGCGGTGCCCTTGATGATCACGTAGGCTACGCGGTCGCCGAGTGTTGGTGCTGAGCCCGCGTCGCGTTTCTTCATGCGTTCGGCGAGCTCGACGTGTGCTTGTTTAGCTGTGTAATCTTTTTTCGAGAGGGCTTTAGTAATGACGAGTTTGGACATATCGATCTTGTTTTGAAGGAGGTCGGAAATGGTATCTTTGACATAGCTGGTTGCAGTTAGTGGCTGCCCAATGATCTAGAGTAATAAACTTACTCTTGCGCGCCCTGGACATCCTGGTCAATCAAGATCATCCTCAGGACTGTCTCAATGACATTTTGAACTAGGCGACAATTATCTCTTCGGACTGTCTCGATACCCTTTGTGTCCATTTTGTCGTATTTATCGGGATTCGTCCAGTATAAACCAGCGTACCGCTTCTTGTTGATCAGCAGATAGGGGAAATAGACCTTTTCAAACTCCAATTTAATAGGCTTGATGAATTTCGAAGACACGTAATGTGCAGCTTCCTCGCCCAGCTTCATAGAGGTTTGCAGGTCTTTCAAACCAAATTTTACCATGACTGAATCGGTATCGCCATATATGACTTGAGCATCGTGGCTGTAACCATTTGCAATGGTATACTTGGCTTCAACCTCTGCCTTGGTCTTCTCAATCATTTGCCGACCGTAACTTGTGGTACTACTTGCAATCGGCAAACAAGGGAGTTTCCCAACAGTTGCACCAGTAAGACCGTAAACACTATTAGCGCTGATCTTCAGAGCCAATTGTCGGCCGTTCAGTACGGCCTTTTTGAATGGATCTGTCTCAACCGCTAGCTCTCGTTTTGCTTGTTTTCTGGCACCGAGCAATTCTTCGAGAATCTGAGACAAGAGACCCTTTCTTCGTTTCGCTGTGCAGAACAAATCTCCGTTAGGCGTGACGATATAATCTTCATCTTTCACTAAATTCAAGGTTTTGGCAGCGTCTCTGGTAAGAAGCGTCGTATAGCAGAGGTTATGAGCTTGAATGATACTAGGATAAAGGGATGCGAAATCAAGCGTGGCGATTGGAACATCATAAAAACCTCTTGTGGGCTCGATAACCGTCGCTCCCTCGTATTGTTCGTCGGAATGCTCGGTTTTGATATTGGGAATGACAAGCTTTTGTTCCCGTGCTTTTCGGAACAGTTGGCTGACAAACTTGACTTGTTGGCCACGAGCTAGTAGATAGTTGAACGGAACACCTGTGACTCTTGCCATCTCAGTGTAATTTTCGAGGCAAGACAGTTTGTCCATCAATCGTTGTGGTAAATACGCATCTTTCAAGCAATAGACAGCCAATCTCCGCCTTGATTCTGGCGTTCCATTGAAAAGTTCAGTGATCATAGTATGATGCACATCTTCCTTCTGCTCCCCGAGAAATTGTGAACAGACGGAGTTGAGGGTATAACTTCTTAGTTGGTGGTCTCTTTGAACCAACTGAAGTAAGTCTAGCTGTAATCGACCATTTGTGTTGGTAGCCTTGGTATCTCGATTGCCCATCTGCTTACTGGAGAAATTGCTCTCCTTTGAAACGGATCTAGTATTAGGCAAACGGGTCCAATGGTCGAAGTCACGGACTTTTAGGTGCTTGGCTCGGTCGAGAAGATAGGGGAAATCGAAATTAGCGATATTGTAACCGATGATGATGTCTGGGTCGACCTCTTCCAAGAAATCTCTCCATTTTGTGAGCATCTTTTCTTCCCGCTCAAATTCAAAGATTTGGGTATTAACAATTAGACTTGTTGTGTCAAGACAGAAGACATTGCGAACAAAAGGTTTCTTCTCTCCATATCGCGTAACAACATTGGCGATCTGGATAACTGGGTCCACATCAGGTTCTGGGAAGATGCCTTTGCGGCCAGCACATTCAATGTCGAAGGACAATATTCGGAGGGGTGCCATTTTCGCCCACTCTGCTATAGGCTTGTGTGCTATCAAATCTCGATAGGAGACCTCGGCTTCTATCTGACAATTCGATTGCCGTTCGTGCTGTGGGATAAGTTTATATGATTTTTGGGGAACCTCTACCCAAGACATTCCAGATATCTGTGGCGGATTAGCAAAGCCACCTCGGGATATTCCTTCGATAAAGGGGACAAACCTCGCAATCAATCATAAATCGAAGCACATACTGAATGCTGTCGAACGATTGAATATGAGCCCTGTCACCAATCATAGTAGGTTTCCACATCCCCTTCCAATTCGCTTGGCCGCTTTCGATGGTCCCTCGGACTTTATTAATATATTTGGGGTCTGTCACAGTAATTTTGACATATGCAAACTGCTGATTGCCTTTGAAGTAATATAAGCTTTCCCGGTTGACTACTTGTACGGAGTGTATGGCCGGTTGATGTTGAGCAATTTGAGCCTCGAGGTACGTCTTGAAAGGTTCGCAGTCTTGTACGCCAAAACCAATAGGAGCCTCGACATAGAGGTAGTGGAGGAAATCGCAGACATGAAGCATGACAGAATTGCCAGTCTGTAACGGGCGGATTAGAAATGTGGTAAGAGCAGGAATCAGTCAGGTTCTTACTTCGGTAACGCCGAACAACTTTACAGTTGCTTTACCCCCGTGCAGTGTGCCCTCCTCCGCTTCAATTTGTTGGAAGCAAAGCTTGTCTGTATTTCCGTTGAAATCACCCAAAGGCGGTCGTGCCCAGTGCTGATCCTTCTCTGAGTTGCTCTTCCTCAAACCGGCCATGTCCTGGGTCATCTTCTCCAGCACCTCGGACTCGAAATGACTCGGTTGGCTTGAGCCCAACTTTCCCTTTGGTCCATTTTGAGAACTCTTGAATCTATTTGCCGGTGACGAAAAGGGCTCGAGCTTCCTCTTTTTGGCTGCCGCAGGCGACGAGGGAATATTTTGTCGAGTGTTTGTAGCATCACCAAGGATTCGCTTTTGTGGAATTCTCGAAGGCGCCATGATGGATAGGTGTGTCTGGCAGCTCCTGCTACTGCGCTACAAAACTGGAGTTGGTTGGGGTGTAAATGGCTTTGGGATCAAGATGCCGAATATTTTCCACATCGAGCACCTTGGGGATTTCTGGCGTTGTATTCGCGTCATTGCTTGAACGCGACGCGATCAATTTACAGGGGTAGCAGTTTAGTGTCACGTGTAAATTCTTAGTTTCCCCTGCTAGAACAAGCGACCCAAGTGCCATCGAACTACCGAGATCTATTTACATTCAGTTTAAAAGTTACAAAAAACGTCAATGTCCAAGAACCCATCGGTGCGTGCAGATGCCCTGCACTCAATGCTCCTCCTTATGCTGTCGAGATTTAAGTCCAGTAGCCAAGAGGTTCCGCCATGCCGAGTTAGCCTGTCAACGCTTAGGTGGTCTTTTACTGTTCCATTCCGAACGTTCCGAGCAATATTGAGCGCATCGTGGCCAACCACCTGGTTCTTTTTACTAACTTATTAACTGCCATCACCATGTCAAATAAATCCCGAGCTTACTCCGTACTCAGAAACCCCAGGTTGGTCAACGAGATGTGATCTTGGCTCTCTCGAGGCATTTTATTACCTTGAGCTTCCGAGCAAAAGTTGATCACAGGGCCGAACCCATCAAAGGTGGCTCTACTGGTCCGAGTACAAATACAACTCTCCTTCTCGATTTTCTCTCGTTCACTGCGCGCCCTTATGTGATATCTCTCAACGACCTTGCCAGGTCCAGTTCACCATTCTCTCACACTCTTACCTGGTAGAGCCTTTAGCTTCGAAACCTTCTCATTATGTCGTTCGAATTCTCCGTTCGTCAGCGGTGGAAACAAGGCTCGCTCCTAGCTAGTTGCCTTGACCAAATCCAATTGATGTATTACCGTTATGAGGTTACCTTTCCGCCCTACCTCCTCACACCTGGGGAGAAAATTGCTTTCAACTCTATTATCATCATCATATCCCTCCTCTTACTTGGCGCTGTTTCCTACTTGCCACCATTTGTTATGCGCGTTGCGGTGAGGATTATTCTATGCACGCGAGGTAATGACTATATCGGGGTCGGGAATAATACGTCGTGGAACGAGCAAATAATGCCTATACCCTACTAGGAGGTAAGTCCAGCGCAGCTTCAGCTTTGACGTTGCGATTCCTATCTAGGGTTTGAACTTCTTGATCAATTCAGACCATAGCGGTCACCTATAAGCACCATCACCAGGCGCGGACACAAAATCGACATCCGCTGGGGCCGGACTTTGACACGAGCAATACTCCACATCATAAATATTGGCTGATCTAGCTCTCCCTTTAGTAACTCTCAATGTGCTCTCCATACAATCCCGCAAACTAGCACTCATATCCTTAACTTCTCGATTATTCTTTTCTTCGAATGGACCTTCTATTTATCGACGATCTCCACTCAGCAGGGGGGTTATTATTGGTGGTTTCTTCTAGGTTGTGGAGTCTGGGATCGTGGATTATTCACTCGTTCTAGACAGGTATGTTCGTTCTCAAGGCTGAAACTTAATCTGACTGTTTTTCAAGATTTTCGTTGCTCTCGGAGGGACGGGTACTTTCCCATGGACAAGACGTTTGATGGTCATTGCATCGCAAGTCAGACTTCGATTGAATCCGGGCGCAACCCTAAGCAGGAAACTAGATGATTTCCAAGATATCACTGACCAGATAGGATGGAACCAGCTTTGAGATATTGATTGGACAAGGGATATCGCTTTACTGAAGCAGGATAAACTCGAGGACTGTAGCACAGGTCAGGTAGAATGGAAAATGATAACGATTGAATAGTTTCGTAGCCGTATTCCGTTCCATGACCCAAAACCCAACAGGTTTACAATCGAACTTGCTCACTGGTGATGAACGAGTGTGTAGCATGCAACGCAAAGCCTTCTTCCCTTTCAACAACCCTCGAGCACCTGCGGCGAATGATTGACTAAAGGGGCATTCACGTGATCCGAGGCACCAATCTGGGGCGCCGGGAGGACGGGAAGCATACCTTAATATAACAATAAGCTACTTACTCGTGCCCCTTAACCAGGTACCCGGATAGCGTGTATATTATTAGCTCTTGAGCGAGCAAATGTACATGTATAACTTGTAGCTTGGGATAACAGTTCTGAGATGCCGTGCTTCAGGTACTGATACAGATTCGCCAAGTCTCTATCCGGCAATTCAATTCGTCTTCTTTTCAGTTCGAGTTCAGCTGGACACCACGTCGCGAGGGTGGCATTAGCCGCACTACGACAGTACCTAATAAGGTACCTGGGCACCTGATGTACTCCGTACGCCTAACGACTCATAGCCGGACCCTGAAACCTGATCGCTCTAGAATAGACGACGATCAGCCTCAGGGCAGTGCACAACCACAGCCCAGAGCATTACGAACACAGCGCATTCATTCACACCCCCCTGCCTGCAACTGTCCGATGGTACATGTTACGCATTCATTATTATTATTAGACGTCCTGCCACTCCTACAAAGCCCTTCTCCTGCTGGCTACCAAAGTGAGTTCGCACTATCAGCAGGACCGCGGCGCAGGATCAAGCTACAACACCATCACCGTCAGCATGGCAGCAAACCACTATCATGACGCCTCCCAACCAGAGCATTCACAGACTCCTCAACCATACTATCAACCCTACAATGCCGCACCACCACAATACCGGGCGTCGCCAGCTCCCCCCGACTCATCGCAACCTCACTCACGAGCTCCATCGGCAAGACCATCAGACCTGTCCCCAGTTTCGCCCTTCGAGGCACCCTTCGATGACCACGTTTATCCGATGGAAAGGCCAGCATACCGATACGATAGTTCGAGCACATTAGGCCAAGATTCAGGACGGTATGCGCAGGGAGGTGGAGGACGACAGGACCCAGCGGACACTTTCCGAGACGATATCCCCATGCGCGATCGTCCTAGTGTGCCACCGAAAGATACTGGCACAGATCATGTTTATGATGCAGGGGATCCAAGAGCGCCAACTCCTTTGCAAACCAATCCCTCTCTTGAGGACGGAAGAAGAAGTCGGAAGAGTGGCATGGGCTTCTTTAAAACCTCCAAGAGAATACCATGGGTCGTATACACACTCACACTTATCCAGGTGGCGGTGTTTATTGCAGAGGTAGTGAAGAATGGTATGTCCTAAAAGCTTGATTGTGAAGTAGTATTAACAGCTCCCAGTGAAACTCACCGGATCACCTATTCAGATTCATCCGCAATTCAACCCCATGATTGGCCCATCTCCCTACGTCCTAATCAATATGGGAGCACTCTACATGCCCTGTATGCACAACGTTAAAGAAGTGCAAGGTAGCAATGTGACTGTACAATGGCCTTGCCCGAATACGGTCTCGAATGATGGACCTAGTTGTACCCTGGGCAAGCTTTGTGGATTCAACTTTCCGGACTCTTGGGAACCAAAATATAATGGAGATGTAGATCAAACACCAGAGCCCAATCAATGGTATCGATTTATCCTCCCTATATTTCTTCACGCTGGAATTATTCATATTGGGTTCAATATGCTATTACAGATGACGATTGGCCGCGAGATGGAAGTTATTATTGGGCCGATTCGATTCTTTTTGGTCTATATGGCTAGTGGGATATTTGGCTTCGTCCTAGGTGGCAATTTCGCCGTTACGGGAATAGCAGCAACAGGAGCATCTGGATCTCTCTTTGGGGTTCTCGCGTTGACTATTCTGGATCTTCTTTACAATTGGCGGGAGAGAAAATCGCCATGGATACAGTTCACCTTCATCATGTTCGCCGTTGTTATCTCTTTCGTCCTAGGCCTATTACCAGGCCTCGACAACTTCTCTCACATCGGCGGCTTCCTCATGGGTCTCGTACTTGGTATCTGCATTCTCCATTCTCCGACCTCGTTACAAAAACGCATTGGCCAAGATCCCCCTTATACGCCAATAAACCACATCACTTCTGATGATACAAATACCAATACGGGCATAACTAATTTTGCCAAGGCTCCTCTTGGATTTTTCAAGGGCCGAAAACCAGCATGGTGGGCTTGGTGGCTCGTCCGAGCTGCATCATTAGTGTTCGTGTTTATTGTCTTCATTCTACTGCTCAACAACTTCTACAAATACAAGAAGACATGCAGCTGGTGCCGGTATCTGAGTTGCATCGTAAGCGTCCCCTCTTCCATGTAAATTTCGACTTATTAACATCCGACAGAATATTCATAACTGGTGCGACACGGGTAACTTGCAATTCACACCAACGAATTCTACCACGAACACTACAAGTAAGAGGAGCGTATTTGATACCTGGGATTCGATGGCAAAGCTGTATTAGCTGCCATAATAGCAATAACTTTTGTTTTTTCTGATCGGTGATTAATGCCAGATAAGGCGGGCATATGCATAGCGACGGAGTCAAATTGACAGAAACATGAAGGATAATAATGGTTCTAGGCATCTGCCATCACAGGGTTTATGGTCACATGGACATTTGGTCCGACATAATGTTGCTCCTTTACTGGGGGTTAAGAGACTAAAAAGTTTCATGTTAATGCTTTGCTTATCCTGTAAATAAGTGTGTTTATATGTATCTAAAGGACTTGCAATCCGCCAGCTTTGCAGTATGAGGTGAATTTAAGAGACGCACTTATCGGAGCATAGCCAAGTGAAGAAATTTTGGCCATAGACTCCGCGATATAAATAGAAGAAATATGAACTCTTATTAAATCGTCAGGCTAAGCTCTTACATTATTCGATTCACCGCTTCCCTCTGGCCAAAGTTCACGATTTGCCCTGCAGCGCCGTCATATCTTCCATCTCCCTATTTAAACCAAGACTTTCTAGAACTATTATCTTTAGAGCCCGTTAACGCTGTAGTTCTATGATCGATTTCCTAGACTGCGTAAGCACTTGTCACACCCCTCCGGCTCGGCTGCCCAGCCTTCCTCCCCCCCCCCCTGCTAAAAATATCACCAGCCTCGCGCTAGCGGCCCCAAATAATTTTCTCGAACTCAATCGAGCTTTCATTCTCGTCCGCCTCTTTTTCAACTATCCATCTCGCAGTATTCGGCCATCATGGGTAAAGGCAAAGGCAAAGTCGCCAAGCGCGCTGAAAAGTCGGCCAAAAAAGTCGCAAAGAAGGCAGCAAAGCGGGCAGCGCGCGAAGCCGCAGGAACCCTCCCAAAGCCAAGGTCGGCCGACGATGGTCCTAGACCAATGAAGAAGGCGAAAGTCCGAAGACCTCTTCTATCTGGAATGAATCTGGACGATCTTCCAGAATTACCCACCCCGGCTGTGAAAGCGACTGAAGCTTTGAAGCATGTCAAGTGGACGGCACTGTTTAAGAAACATCTGGGGATTCTTGAAGCGCATGTCAAGGCTTTGGATCGGGTGATGCAGAGCTTGAAGTCTTATATGGCGAGTTTAGAGCCACAGGAGAGGGAGTTGTGGGAGTGTGGAGAGAAGGGAAATTGGAAGAATATATGTGGGTTGATGGATAGGGCGAGGGAGACGGTTGTTAGTGGAAGGATTGCGGCAACTGGCATGGTGAGTTATTCTTCTGCGATTGAAGTCATGGATAATAAGGGCAGTTGTTAACTGGTTGTTCGTCTAAATAGCTACCAGAGGAGGCATTGAGGGATAAGAAAGGTCTTGGAATTAAGGGCTTCACTTTTGAACCACTATTACCGAAGATTGAGCAGCGAGCTAGGGAACTTGGGAAAGATCCAAATGCCAAATACACATTGCCGAATGGGATGGAAAATACGGGTCATGGTGGCAATCGCAAGTTGGAGGACTCATCAAGTTCCGCCGACGACTCGGATTCTAGTTCTAGTTCAAGCGATGAAAGCGACTCGGACACTGACCCCGCCTCCGAGAAATCTAGCGAACTCCAAGAAGATGCTACGGCTAAGCAAGCTGCCGGAGATAAAGACACAGAGGGAAGTGGTTCCGAGGAAGTCGAAAGCAACCAGTATTTTGTCATTGATACCAACCCAACCCCTGTGAATCTTAATGGCAATGTACTCGAATCCAAGAAGAAGAGCAAAAAGCGGGCGAACGATGAGGGAGAAGGAGAGTCGACAAAGAAAGCCAAAAAATCGAAAAAGGAGCAGCAGATCATTGTTCCGACCGAGCCAGCTCCGGAGCCAGAGACGTCTACAATCAAAGTTCCTTCACTCAAAGACGATGATCCAGCCCAGGACGCCGATACCAAAACTGATAAGAAGTCCAAGAAAAGGCAAGCCAAGGATGAAGAGAGTGAAGGCAAAAAGTCAAAGAAAACCAAGAAAGACAAGGCCCTAGCTGTAAACCCCGAGACAACTGAGCAAGCGACTTCTACGGTAGATTTTACCGCCATTCAGGCCCAATTACAAGCAGAAGTCGACGAAGGCGTAAAGGCCAAGGAGGCACAACATGCGGAAGCGGTGGAGAAGAAGGATAAGAAGCGGCGACGAAGCTCTGATGGCGAGGAGAAGCTGGGGAAGAAGGCCAAGAAAACGAAAGAGGATACTGAAGATAAGAATGATAAGGGGACGAAGGAGAAAATAGAGAAGAAGGATAAGAAGCGGAAGGCAGACGGGGAAGAGGTGGAGGTAGTGGAAAAGAAAAAGAAGCGGAAGGAAGCTTGAGGTGGGAGTTGATGTATGACGGATGTGGCCCCCCATTGCCTTGAGAATTATGATTTCATATGATATCAATGCTTTTGCTCTTGTTTCCTGTTTATATGGGCGGGAAGGATGGCTGGCGTTGCATTGCTGGTGTCCAAAATAAAAATAAAATGAGAATGAGAATGAGAATGAGTGCTTTACTATATGTGCTGTCCCCGCTTATGCAACTTGGCCGTAGGCAGAGGTACATGCTTGGCTAATAATGTCTCTTTCCCACTTTTTCAGTAAAGGAGAGTATCACACGGAACAGTCCCGTAATTTGTAGAACGGTGTGAAGAGGCTATTGGATAAGCTGTTCATAAAGACTACCCATACCCAACCCAACGCTTCCCAAAGCACAACGGCTATTGTGAACTCAGTTTATCAACAAGGGACATGAGTATGTGTGAGTCCCAGTTTTAGATTGTGCATTTGTACATATAAAGCCTAGGCATGTAGCAGTAGTCTGGCATAGGTCATTTCCTTCTCATTAGTACTACATGTTCACCCCACTTAACGAAATGTATAACTGCTAATGCCATAAGCAACTGGCAACTCACCTCATCCACCGCCCTATCGACCGCCTTCTATGTTCCGCCGACGTTTATCCATTACTTCGCCTTAATCGTATAATGCAAAATAACAAAAGTATCTGTAAAATCAAGCCAGCTGCCAGTTATCCTCGGTAGCGCAATAAGACTCATCCTCATCTCTCTTAACTTTAACTCTTAACTATTCGCTTAATACTAACAATCAATCAGGACCGGACTAAGTCTCCTTGCGTTTCGGAGGGCTGGGACGAAAAGCCCTTCCGAGCATTCACATAGCAATTTGCATTCACCTTGCGTTACTTGCGTTACTTGCATCACTTGCGTTATTTGCATTACTTACTTCACAGAAAATCAAAAACTCCAAAAAAAAAAGTTGAAGTTCCTTTGCATTACACTTGTCTTTGTTCGCAACACACTTTGCAGAAAATGAGATGTTAGGTAAGCATATATTTCAATTCAGAGATGAGGGTGAGTAGAAAGCAAAGAGGATGCTGGCAAATACAATTTTTTTGGTTTTTGTTTGCTCTTTTGCACTCCTCTTGTGACTAGTGGCACGCTTTACAACGACATACATACCAGGCAGGTCGCTAAAGCCGATATTAGATATATGTCAATCTCGAAACTTGAACCAGGAACCTTTAAGAAACGAGCCGATGCACTTGCAGTAATTTGATTTTATCAGTAGCATGGAAATACAGCCAAGGTTCTGCCTCTAGGGCTACAATGAATTCACTGAATTATACAATACTTATGTTACCAAGCTTCTGGGTCTATATGTACAACTATGTGCCCGAATACGCCGCGACATCCAACTCCTTGCAGGCCAGGCGACGAACTAACGCATAGCAATTGCAAAGTTCAAGCCTGACTTCCAGTCGGCGCCGATATTTAACATGTCCAAAATTGTTATACAGTGATACCCCACCAGGTTGGAGATCCGAGCACAGCAATTTATCATCTGTTCCCTTCTCATTTACCTTCCCTAGTTGTCGTAGGTTTCTCATCCTTCGTCTTCACACCCTCCCCCGCTTGTTTCCCCCAGCTCCATACCTCCCAGATCTGATCCATGATCAGATCACCATATCCCTTCCCTTCCTCGAAGGCGTCTTGCTCTCTCTTATCCCGTTCTTTTTTCCAGTCTGGTTTCTCGGCTCTTGGATCACTATTTTCTAGCACGGCTCTTGAATTCGCTCCTTCTTCAGCTTCTTTCTTCCTTCGAAGCTCTTCTAGTATTCTCGTATTCGTTGTTGGGGCCTCAGTATTCATCCGTCCGGCTAGCCCATCCCTTGAATCAACACGACGTTCAAATGCTTTTTGTCCCAAAGTTCCCTTTTCCTTCGCTATTGCCGTATCATAAGCCAATTGTGGGAGCGTTTGTTTGCCCATAGATGCTTCTTGTATCCGCGCAACTATGCTGCGACCCGTATACGTTTGTGCTAGCTGGTTGCCACCGGTAAATGTTCCAGTAAGGAGTGCTAGGGTGTATATATCCAATTTTCGAGGAGGCAGCGCGAGGATTAGAGGGCAGATAATTACGGAGACAACAGAAACTGCGTGTATTACTTGTGCGCGCGAGGCATCGTTCCGGGAGATAAGGTTTGGAGATGATTCCTGAGACGAGGTCGGCGGAGCTTGTGAAGTGGGCGACATTTTCGCAGTCTGTTGAGGAGATTGTTAGATAGAGGGGTGGCGGGAAAGGAAAGGCTATCGTAGGAGCAGATTTAAAGATTGGCGATCCAAACTCTGGTGTAAAACGCGCGATTGAGCTCTCATTGCCGCTGAGTTGATTTGAGGTTTGCGACTTTTTCAACCCGAAGTTGTTCCGACAGGATCCTTGACACGTGCAATCCTTATTTCAACCTCGTGTGAGCCTTTGTCTCGGACGTTTTCCTACTGGGAGCTATTTGAATCAACTAATTACTTGAATGGGGCCTGTCTTGGTTATTATTGCCTACTGAGCCCACAACGTATTGCTAAGTCAACTGTTTTATTTGTGAGCGTTCCTCATCAACCTCGAGCACTTGATTGAGATGGCCTTTTCCCCCCTTCCTCTGAGCTCGTCAACGCTCTCTCTCTCAGTGTCTGGCTTCCGTTTCTCGCAGTGGCAGCCCCTTCAAGCTATTTTTGGGGTGACAATGGTGACATCCAGCGCAGAGTCTACGTGGTGGCATCAAACACTGTGGCGCACCTCCAATCCTTAAACTTTGATTGAAAAGTACTCTCGAAGTCCCTTCCCCTGCTATCTCTAAGCTCTTCGTCCCTCCGATTCGTATTATGTTATTTCTAATTCCAGAGATTTTGGAAGATGTAATGGGCGTAGAGTACCTACGTACAACTTGATGATATGTACCCCCACCACGCCTGCAGTAAGATGACCGAGATATCTAGAACGAACATGCGACTCTGAAGCGAATTTCGGTTTATATAGCCTCAGTATCCTACTTGGTATATATTTCTAGCTCTTTGCGACATCCTTGGCATGTAGCTACGTACCCACATCAAGACACCTATGATTCTTCCATAGAGCTAGCACAGCCCTTGGAATTTCAACGCTCATGTTCAGGGGAATGGTGTTCGTCAACGGAAACTGTCCAGGGAGTGGAAATCAACTCTAGAGTCTTAATAATATTGCTCAATTTGGTTGACGCCGGCCGCCTCGTACAAACACTTGATTCGAGATCGATAGAGGCAATATTTGCTTGTTCAGTATCTCACGCTGAACGAACGATAAACCCCGGGCCGGGATGATCGAAATGGAAGGTCTAAATATGAGCTGAGGGTGAGGCGGCTCGCACAAACTAGACTATGATGATGGAATGAGCCGGAAATCCATCCAGAACCACGGCCTAGGGCTGATGTTCAGCAGTGGCAGCCACACTAGAGCTATTGTGGTATGGTTAAGGTAACTTGATTTCCTATTCCCATCCTTCCCTAATGGCTCACATAGGAAAATTATTGATACAACTAAAAATACATGAACTTAAACGGAAGAGTTCGAAAGTCGTAATCGTGTCTGCCCTTTTCTTGGTATGGTTCATCGCCATCCATGTCAACATAGAAACTGGAGACACTGCAGAGGCAAATATAGAAAGAGGCATTCAGTGCTTGTGCAGCTTCGTCTTAATCTTCTCGCCGAGTCCGCGCTTGTGCGGCTTTGTCTCGCCACTAGGAATAGCATCGTCGGAGGCGTGTTTAGCCTCAACCTCTCTGTGGACACCCTTCTCTTCCAGAAGGCCTATTATGTAGAAGTCAGTCTTTGGCTCTCAAAGTGGCGGGAAGGAGGACGGAACGAGTCACATACGGTCAGCCTCTTTCCCTGCACCGGGATTTGCAGCATCAAAATCTCCACCCTCAGCCTTCATCCCTGAACTCTTAACATACTTCTCGCCCGTTCCCTCGCCGGTACTCTTCTGCTGATGTCCATCCACTTCGTCACCTCCACTAGCAGCATTCCCACCGTTACGACCCTTCTCTTCCAAAGACATCGGTCCTGGCCCGTCTACACTCTTGCTAGTAGCAGCAGCATCTTCCGCTTCTTGCTTCGTGTCCTGGATCTTTTTCCTCTCCACCGAGTCTGGCTGATCATGCGGCTTATCAGCGCCTTGCTGCTTTACCTTTGGTCTAGCACCGCTAGAAGCATCAGCGCCTACGGAGGGGGCAGCTCCAGGGCCGCTGTTGTCGTTGGCGTTTGTGGGCCCTACAGTAGAGGTTGGGGATGCTAGGTTGCTGAAGGATGATTTCGCCGTTTTTCCGGTTTCGCTCTCGGCGTGACGGGGGCCTGTAGGGCCGTTCTCTGAATGAGGAGTATATCCTGAAACAGCTACGTTGCTTGCGGAAGTAGAAGGGTTGTTCCCCGAATAGCCGGCAGAGGACTCAGAGAATGAATTGTAGGTTTCAGCGGGGCGGGACTCGGAGTACGGATTGGTGGTGGTGGAGGTTGGGTTGCGGGAGGATGGGGTTGAGCTTGAACCTGTAGCATATGGGGTAGCGACTGGATCTACGGAAGATGAAGTGGTATCCAGTTTTGTTGTAGATGGGTCTATGGTAGAAGGGAATTGGGTTAGCGCTTCGAGATCCCAACCATTGGGACTGGCCTGCCCCAGTCACTATGTGAAGCTTTGCGGCAACTCACCAAGGTTTCCCTTATCGTAGGGCTCTCCACGGGCTACATTTCCCATCTCGCCAGAAATCGGTTCCTTGCCACCGGTTTCATTCGTCTTCGTGGTATGTGCATCATTATAGCTTCCCACGGTATCTTGGTGCTGTCCTTGCTCTCCCCATATCGCTCGCGAGGCAGCGGAAGCGATGTTGCTAATACTTTCCATTATGCCTATTAGTTTGGCTTTTGATTTCTTGTTGGTTGCTTTTTTCAGTGCTGTGCTGTGTTGATTTGTGTTGTTGAATGAAGATAGATGGATATATATGAAGATAAATAGGAGGGAGTGATAAGTGGTTGATATGGCCCTCTCTTGCCCCCCTAGATCTGACGTCGCCGGTTCCCTCACTTTCCAGACCAAGACTTGTCACTGGATGATACGCTCTATGTGGCCCCGCAGTCCCTGAATCTTGATCCTGCTCCAAAAATGATCGAGCCAATTGCGAACTGGACTGCCTGGGGCTTTGTTCTTTACCAACTTCCAAACATCAACGACAAACTAGGCATTCGTACACTAATCATATTGCCGTTTTCAATTCTTTGTTTCCTAGTAAACATTTCAACCGCTTTCTAAACTTGCGTTCTTATCTACTTCGTACACAAATAGAAAAGCTAGATTACAGTTCCTCTTTGAAATATCCAAACGAGGGGATACTTCTTCGTCGTTCTTGTCCTTCGAGACGTAATACAAATACCTACTTAGGTAACCCAGTAGGTATAACAAGCATATTCCGAGTTGAATATTGTACATGTGGTCAAGTGAACTGCAAATCACGACCAACGTTGTCATTGAAGTCGCTATGACGTCGTATGCAGTCAGCATGTCCCCTGTCAATAACGTCATACCCCACGCCAAGCAAAACCACTAAGTTGCGAAAGCTTAAACATGTTGCTTGGTCCATCGATTAGTCCGGGTTGGTGCAATCTGCGCATGGAGAAACTCAAGACGCAAATCCACGAACCTGACGTACCCGGCGCCACCGCCGAAGAGTTTGGTAACCAGTGGAATATCCCAAGTAGACCAATGAATCTCGGATGTATCAGCTACAGCCCATTGCCTGCTATTTGGTCCATGAAAATCCCATAGTCCAGGCTCCAAATGCGGAAATCTTCCAGGTTCAAAGACGGCGCCCACCTGCCCGCGAACCATTATCTCAGTCATCCATTTGCCGTGAGCACTTCGCACGAGAAAAAGGTGTTGGTTGTCTCTCCGCATTTGATATTATCAGCCCTTTCCTTCTAATAGAACCATACTCTTATCTCGATAAAATTTAGACAGGATGTTGTAAAATTCGGCAGCAACCCTCTTAAGCGGAGTATAAGGAGTATCGCAAGGGGGAGCAAATAAACCCCTGCCGAATAGCAGCCGGCGCTGCTGGATGGGGTGCAATTGGACGTTCAGCCAAACACGAAGTAAACAGGAGCAGCGCTTCAACTTCTTTTGGACGTCGCCTCTTTACTTAGCCTCGACTTCCGACTCCTGGAAATACCTCTCCTTTGCATAACCTTAATAAACCACCATCGCAGAATATCCCGCATCAAAAATATTGTAAGTGAAAATGTAACCGGCAACGCAATACTCCAGAAGTAGGTCGGTGTGTTTTCGATCGCAACGAAGTCTGTGAAATTCATGCCAAAGTACCCAGTCAAGAATGTCAACGGCAGGAAAATGATCGTCACGACGGTCAGTTGTTTCATGGATTCGTTCTGGAAGGCTGAAATGGTGTTAAAGATAAGATCGATCATGTTGTCGCACGCCCGTCGCATTTGTTCCAGAGATTCAGAGATCAATATTAAATTATCTTCGGTATCGCTGAGGTACGTTTGTGCCATAGGACTAACCTTCACCCCACCAGAATTGTTGATGGGATGAGTCCTGTAGCCGATCTGAGGAGCAACCCCGACGGTTCTGTGATCGCGGAGGGAGGCAATAAGATTGACGATTGGACTAACAAGATTGCGCATCATCGTGATCTCGCTAATGATGACATACAAGGTTTTGGATTGCTTTATGTTTGGGGCAGTTAATACATCGAGTTCTAATTCACTGATAACAGCTTGATAGGCGTTTGTTGCCGGGATGGCTAGATCGATAATAGCATCTATAATGGCTTGAGTGACCATGGAAGCATCACATGACTGTCGAAGGACTGTATCCGGGGTGTCTAGTCGCTGAAGAATTGGAATTTCTATATCGTCTGCAGATGACTCAAAAAACGAAATGACAGTATTATCTAGAATATGGTTAATTCTTGTAGCACTAAATAGAAAAGATGATATCTACCAGCTGTAAGGAATATTGACACCTGCTCAACGCTCACAGCCAATTTCTTTGCGGTCAGCGGTGAATGTGCCTCCATAAATGTCATCCGCTCTTGGTGTGGTCCACCATGATATCTCTGGAGCGTCCGGTGTTTCTTTACTGCGCCTTTGGTATGCGCAGCAATAAACCCATTCGTCGTATCATAGATGCCGGAAGCCATGCTCGCTTTTCTTTGTTCCTCGTCATACTTCTGCCTCGATTTCGAACTGGAGAATAACTTGCGGAGGCCTTTCCAAAATCTGCCATGTTTCGGTCTTTTCTCCCCGGGGGAGTGATGATCGTCGTCGGAATCAGAGTCGCTATCGTCAGGATGCAGATGGACCAATTTTTGCAAGGTGAGCACCATGTAAGTATGGTCGCGGTACCTGGATATCCGTTAGACTTAGAGCAAACAGAAATCGTTTCAACTTACCAATCAACTTTCGTCCGATTGTTCGTATTAATCAGATCTTCAATTGCTAATCTATGTAGTTTCTTATACGTCCCCAGCGCCTGAATGACATCCCAACTAAGGCCGTTAACATTGATCCACCGACAGGTAACCCAGCTCTCTTGTTCCTTTTCGAGGAAGTCTATAAACCTGACGTTCCCGAAGTCTGTCATAACCATATTATCTTCGCTGAAGTCGACGACCGTGATTTGACATTCCTCATGGAGGGTTGGCAGCTGCGATCGCCCACCATTCGGTTTGGAGGGGTCAAGCCCAGGTTCTTGACCAGGCTGCCAATCCGGCTGTGGTGAAGTGGCATCGATGCCTGGGAACTCTTGAATGGTGTTGGATCGCGTGATTCGGCGCTTCAAGGTCGGAGAGACCTGAGGGATTTCGGTGCCATTTGCTTCGCACTGAATCGACGGTAATTTTGGCGTCTTGCCGTCGAGGTTGTCGGTGGCGGATTGTCCTGCTTCCAGGTCACAGTGGGCGTGGCTAGAAGGTGACGACATTGCTGTAGATGCTGAGGAGGAATCTATCACATCTGTCATGATTTAGGGCTACTGATCGAGCCGTTGAGTAGGATTGCTATCCCATCGCGTTGTTGACTTCGTTGCGGTAGTAAAACAGGGCTCGCTAGGGTGATTGTAGCAATACAGAGAGCTGGTTATTAAAAGTCAAAAGTCACAAGAAAGAAATCAGAAATCAGAAATACGAATATGCGAAAGGAGTACTAGGGAGGAGTGTGCGAAAGTCGCATTTCGGCACAGCAATTTAGGATTGTTAGTCGGGTGAGTTCCAACGCAAGTCAAGGATCAAGGCTGCGTTTCGGAGTGCAAAGTGATACAGGCACTTCGTCACTGATCTGGATCTGGACTGCGATCAGTCAGCACTTTCCCACGTGCCCAACTCCGTGGTGCCATGATGTACCGCACTAACCCTGCGACAAGTACAAAGCAATCTTAACAAGGCCAAAATTGCTTGGATTTGTTTATCTTATCTACGTAAAAGAGCATTGAAACCTTTTATTTCTTCAAATTCAATTATCCCATCACAATAAATATAAACCCGCACTTGTAAAGGTTGATGTACAGTACAACCCTGAGTCGGAGTATCGCTGCGCCCGGATAAGTGCGAGATACTTAGAACGACTTTGACTGCTCTTCTCTTCCTCCTCGTCTTCCATTTTATAGTGTGGTAAAAATGAAGTTGCAGATATTGGTTATGTCTTTTGGGAAGAAGAGACAAACGTTGGGGTATAGCAGGTATTTATAAGAAAAGTGTCGAGGAAATGGTCAGATATGGCTATGGAATGGAGGGCTGAATTGATTGACTTCTAGCTAGTCCAAGGATTAGAAGCCCAGGCAAGTGCGGACTAGATAAGGTAATGGACATGAATGAAATTCGGGAATTTGGTCAACTCTTGGAATGCACCGCTTTAAACGGGGGCTGCCGGTTTGGTGCCTCGATCCTAATAGTACGTAACGTAGTCCGGATTGGAGATAGTGTAGCGAGTCTTTGATACAGGTAGCCAATTCCTTTATTAATCCCGAGTAGCAGAGTATTAGTATGAGGCAATTCACAGCTGGTGAAGGAGATGGAAGAGGAATACAGAAAGAAGTATGGTGGGACTGACCCACCACCGCATCTCACTTGCCACATCAGGCACTTAGTCCACTTCTCCCTAAATGTTCCAGCTTTTCTACCTCGTAATGTGATACCTGAAGCTATTCACACTATGCTGTCGCCCTGTATCGTCGCATTCGCGCTGTGCCCTGCCTGTGTGCCTAGTCTGCCGTTGTTCAATCCGAAGAGCAAGGCTGCGACAAGAGCAAGAGCAAGAGCAAGAGCAAGAGCAAGAGCAAGAGCAAGAGCAAGAGCAAGAGCAAGAGCAAGAGCAAGAGCAAGAGCAAGAGCAAGA